>NW_028155892.1:0-4560 GCF_963993115.1 Abramis brama | reverse complement strand
AATATTAATGAATATTCAATATTTGTTCAATATTGCTTGATGCCACAGCGTATCCAATGTGCGTATCTCCTAATGTTGGCTTACAGTTCAATTTGTTTGTCAATACATGTTTGATGGACAGTTCAATATTCATGCTGTTTGGGGATACAAACAGTTCCTGAATCTACTTGTGTTGGTTGTTATCCTGCAGAACATTCATCCAGGCCACAGAGATGAGAACAGACTGTAATCAAGGTGACTGACACCCTGAATGATGGTGCAGGCCTTGCTGTAATAGATGCTCCCTCTACCCTCTCTTCTGAAAACCTTGTGATACAACGGTAAAAAGTTCTTACATTTACTCCTGTAGTTCACAGGGCACATTTCATTAGAATCTGAAGACGGTGTTCTGTGTTCCACATTTCCATAATGCATTTGTCTTGTTCTCTAGAAAATGAATATCGCCTATTAATGCCAGGTTAAATAAAACACAAGCTTAAAGGCATATTCCGGGTTCAATACAAACTCAATAGACAGCATTTGTGGCATAATTTTGATTACAACAATAACAAAAAATGCAGAAATGCAGCTTGCTATCTAACAATGCTTAACTTGAATTTAACACAGAATGCTCCTTCCTGCAAACTTCTCTAATCCCTGTGTTGAAGGACATTGCTAAAATGTTTAAAATTGGTTAACAGTTGTTCAAATGAATGGCTGCATACATATTTCTGTGCACAAGTCCACTGGGCCATATACTCCAAATCCCATTTGTCCCATTTTTACTTTCAGAACAGTCCTCATTAGCGCCCCCTTTGAGAACTACAATGTAACTAAAATATGTACAATGTAACTAAAATATTATTTTCATAATAAACTTATGTGCAATATACTTAAAATATATTCTAAATAATTTCTAAATTGATTCATTCTAAATATTTTTTGTCAACAAAAAAGGATTACAACAACAAAATAAAACTGGTGTTAAAGTGAACATTAGGTGCATGCAATCCAGAAAAACAAGCAACGTTTGTGCATTAATGATTGTGCCATTAACACTGAGTGAGTGTGTTCAGGAGGACAATGAATGCAGAGGAATTCCTCAGACTGAGGATTCCAAATATATCACATGAATGCGTAATGATGTCCCTGAAGGAATGCTAGAGGAGGAAAAACACCCACCAGAAATAAAGAAAATAGTGTATAGCGATATTTAAATGTGAAAAAAAGACATGTAAAAAGACTTTTAGAAACAAATGTCTTTTTGGTAATTTGTACTATACAGGGATATATACTGTGACAAACACCAGCAAGCTTTGAGAATACCACACAGGACCAGCCTAATTCTGAATAGCGCAGTTTAGTTTGTGTGGGCTGTGCATTCAAAACCTGACTCATCATGACTGGGCGTTTTACAATCAGGCATCAGATGCAATCAAAGCTTCTGAGACAGTGAAGGCTTTGGCATTGAAAAGAAGCCGTAACATATACAGTAAATCTAAAGGAATAGATCACCCAAAATGTTCTGTTGTTTAATCTCTAGAAAGTCATATCCAACATTGACCTAAATCACAACACCACTGCAGGTGCAATGTTCACTTCCCTGTTTCGTCATACACACTTCTTTATGCACTATCAGCAAGTCCAAAGATGCTTGTCATTGGTTAGTGCCCGACAGCAAGTTGTTGTTTTTTTGTTTTTGTTTTAAGTGCACTTAGTTGCTTACAATACCTTTTCTCAGTGAAAGAGCAAAGCAAGTTGAAGGAAACTTTAAAAAGCACACGCAAACCAACATTTCTTGGCACCTTAAGTGCTTACAAGCACAAGAGTTTACAAGAAATACCCAGACCCTTGCACGGTTTTCAGCCACTCCACTTCTCATTTCACATCTCTCTTCATTTCTGTCAGGGGGAACAAGCATGTTGCACTTCTCTAAGCAAGCATTTTATTTATCACGATTTTTTGTTTGCCTCTGTAAATAATGCATTTGCTTCCCATGGCATATAATGGTTTCTGAGGTGAAATTAGTCAATGAAATGTCCATGAGATTAATCTGTCTACATTAATGTATGTGCAGCACATGAGTTGGCTTTGTATGAAAATGAATCTTAAATTAATTTAGAAACTGACCATATATGCAACAAAACAAAACAAAAAACAGTACAAAGTATAAATATTCATGAGGCAAAGTTCTTGAAAATACAGGGATTCGGGCACAGACTGTGAGCTCAGAGTGTAAAGACCTGCACATTTGCTACTTCCTGAAATGAGAATGAAACATTTATGACCACAAGGCAGGAGGTGAGAGTAAGTATGTTAGAGAAAGAAAAGGAGGGGTAAGCGGGAAAATCTATTAATTATTTGTGAGCACTTTGTTTTCTACATATTATGTGTGGAAATGTCAAATGTGGAATTATAAACCTATATAAATAAAGAAATGTAGCAAAAGAGTATATAAGTTATTCATACTGAATAAGTTGCACAGTATACGTAATGATAAAAGTCTTTAACCACACTACTACCATACTACACCCAGCTGGTTTATATATACATACAGTGAGGAAAATAAGTATTTGAACACCCTGCTATTTTGCAAGTTCTCCCACTTAGAAATCATGGAGGGGTCTGAAATTGTCATCGTAGGTGCATGTCCACTGTGAGAGACATAATCTAAAAAAAAAATCCAGAAATCACAATGTATGATTTTTTAACTATTTATTTGTATGATACAGCTGCAAATAAGTATTTGAACACCTGAGAAAATCAATGTTAATATTTGGTACAGTAGCCTTTGTTTGCAATTACAGAGGTCAAACATTTCCTGTAGTTTTTCACCAGGTTTGCACACACTGCAGGAGGGATTTTGGCCCACTCCTCCACACAGATCTTCTCTAGATCAGTCAGGTTTCTGGGCTGTCGCTGAGAAACACAGAGTTTGAGCTCCCTTCAAAGATTCTCTATTGGGTTTAGGTCTGGAGACTGGCTAGGCCACGCCAGAACCTTGATATGCTTCTTACAGAGCCACTCCTTGGTTATCCTGGCTGTGTGCTTCGGGTCATTGTCATGTTGGAAGACCCAGCCTCGACCCATCTTCAATGCTCTAACTGAGGGAAGGAGGTTGTTCCCCAAAATCCGCCACCTAAAGCCCTGTCCCATGTGCAGAAAAACACCCCCAAAGCATGATGCTACCACCCCCATGCTTCACAGTAGGGATGGTGTTCTTGGGATGGTACTCATCATTCTTCTTCCTCCAAACACGTTTAGTGGAATTATGACCAAAAAGTTCTATTTTGGTCTCATCTGACCACATGACTTTCTCCCATGACTCCTCTGGATCATCCAAATGGTCATTGGCAAACTTAAGACGGGCCTTGACATGTGCTGGTTTAAGCAGGGGAACCTTCCGTGCCATGCATGATTTCAAACCATGACGTCTTAGTGTATTACCAACAGTAACCTTGGAAACGGTGGTCCCAGCTCTTTTCAGGTCATTGACCAGCTCCTCCCGTGTAGTTCTGGGCTGATTTCTCACCTTTCTTAGGATCATTGAGACCCCATGAGGTGAGATCTTGCATGGAGCTCCAGTCCGAGGGAGATTGACAGTCATGTTTAGCTTCTTCCATTTTCTAATGATTGCTCCAACAGTGGACCTTTTTTCACCAAGCTGCTTGGCAATTTCCCCGTAGCCCTTTCCAGCCTTGTGGAGGTGTACAATTTTGTCTCTAGTGTCTTTGGACAGCTCTTTGGTCTTGGCCATGTTAGTAGTTGGATTCTTACTGATTGTATGGGGTGGACAGGTGTCTTTATGCAGCTAACGACCTCAAACAGGTGCATCTAATTTAGGATAATAAATGGAGTGGAGGTGGACATTTTAAAGGCAGACTAACAGGTCTTTGAGGGTCAGAATTCTAGCTGATAGACAGGTGTTCAAATACTTATTTGCAGCTCATACAAATAAATAGTTAGAAAATCATATATTGTGATTTCTGGATTTTTTTTTTTAGATTATGTCTCTCACAGTGGACATGCACCTACAATGACAATTTCAGACCCCTCCATGATTTCCAAGTGGGAGAACTTGCAAAATAGCAGGGTGTTCAAATACTTATTTTCCTCACTGTATACATATATATATATATATATATACACATATATATATAAACCAGCTGGGTGTAGTATGGTAGTGGTGTGGTAAAAGACTTTTATCATTACGTATACTGTGCAACTTATTCAGTATGAATTTGCAACCTCCTTTTTCCAAGATAACAGCTCTGAGTCTTCTTCTATAATGCCTGATGAGTTTGGAGAACACCTGACAAGAGATCAGAGACCATTCCTCCATACAGAATCTCTCCAGATCCTTCAGATTCTCAGATCCATGTTGGTGCTTCCTCTCTTCAGTTCAGCCCACTCATTTTCAATAGGGTTCAGGTCAGGGACTGGGATGGCCATTGCAGATGCTTAGTTTTGTGCTCAGTGACATTTTTGTTTTGATTTTGATGTTTGTTTTTGGATCACTGTCATTATCTTTGGAAGATCCAAACATGGCCCGTTATAAGATTTCTATATATATATATATAT
>NW_028155893.1:0-19593 GCF_963993115.1 Abramis brama | reverse complement strand
ATTTGAGGCACCTGGGGATGGAACAGGTAGACAGAGAGATATTGAAGATGGAAGTGAATACCTAGATGGATCCTAGCAAGATCCGTGCAGTGTGGGATTGGCCCCAACCATGTTCTGTGAAACAGGTACAACACTGTCTTGGTAACTTAGTCTTGGTAAATTAGTAACACTGTTACTAATTTCTATAGAAGGTTTACTAGAAGATTCAGCTCTGTTATAGAACCCCTCTCTGCACTCACCAAGAAGACTGCCAGGCCATTCAATATTACTGAGAGGGCCAACCAGGCCATCAACAAATTGACCAGACCCAGAGCTGCCCTTCATGGTGGAGGTGGACACTTCAGACGACAGGGCCGACAACAAGCTTCACCCGTGGTGACAACAATGGAAACCGGGAGCTGTTTGCAGTGAAGGTTGCACTGGAGGAGTGGAGGCATTGGTTGTAGGGTATGGGGCGCCGTTTGTAAAGCGCTCATGCTGAAAATAACAGCAACATTTTGTCACATTTAGCTTCAAACAATGTTTAAAAAACTGGTATGAATTTTTGACGGTCACTTTTTACCACATTTACAACAATATTTGTCAACTTAGAAATATTTTAAATAGTTAAATCTAAATATTAAATGTTACACCTAAATGTTAAATCTAAATGCTAAATCTAAATCTAAATGTTAAATCTAAATCTAAATCTAAATGTTAAATATAAATGTTAAATATAAATATAAATATAAATGTTAAATCTAAATCTAAATGTTAAATCTAAATGTTAAATCTAAATCTAAATGTTAAATCTAAATCTAAATGTTGAATCTAAATGTTTCGGGTGAAACTAAATATTTAACTAATATGCAAATTCCAAATGCCGGTAACCGGAAGTGCCAAAATAAAAGCTCGAGGAGGTCAGTGTGTGTTTATAGCATCGTTTATAGTGTCAAATAACGAATAAAAACCATCTCATAATAATAACTATAATATAATGATAATAACTACCTAAAATAATAAACACGTTTGGAGAAACTGTAGAGTTTCGTGATGAGAGTGATGACAGAGTGATGACATGATATTCAGTCAAAGTGAGCCCCCTTGTGGCTATTATGGCTACAGGTCATAAGTCCCGCACTTTTCATAAAAGTGACACTAGCCTACTCTTCAAATAAAGTTTCTCCAAACGTGTTTATTATTTTAGGTAGTTATTATCATGATAATCCATGTCCAAAAGTCCATTTCCTCGGATGAGATGTTTTTTATTCGTTATTTGACACTATAAACCATGCTATAAACCACTATAAACACACACTGACCTCCTCGAGCTTTTATTTTGGCACTTCCGGTTACTGGCATTTTGAATTTGCATATTAGTTAAATATTTAGTTTCACTCGAAACATTTAGATTCAACATTTAGATTTAGATTTAACATTTAGATTTAGATTCAACATTTAGATTTAACATTTAGATTTAACATTTAGATTTAACATTTAGATTTAGATTTAATATTTATATTTAACATTTATATTTAACATTTAGATTTAGATTTAATATTTATATTTAACATTTATATTTATATTTATATTTAACATTTAGATTTAACATTTAGATTTAGATTTAACATTTACTGTAGATTTAGCATTTAGATTTAACATTTAACATTTAGGTGTAACATTTAATATTTAGATTTAACTATTTAAAATATCTCTAAGTTGACAAATATTGTTGTAAATGTGGTAAAAAGTGACTGTCAAAAATTCATACCAGTTTTTTAAACATTGTTTGAAGCTAAATGTGACAAAATGTTGCTGTTATTTTCAGCGTGAGCCGCTTTACAAACGGCGCCCCATAGTAGGGGGCCAAACATCCATTTCTCAGAAACCTTACCTACATTCGAGAGGCCAAGAGACTGAATTCCCACCAAGCACAATGGGCACTCTTTTTTAACTGGTTTGACTTTATGGGGCCCAGGTCAGAAAGTGGATAGACTGGCTAACACATAGTAGCTAAGTTTCCATCCACTTGTCAATCGAATTATCTGAAGTTCGGTAAAAAAACTCATGCGAATAAAGCTGGTGAAAGTGTGTTCTTTAAAGCGAATAAAAACCTGTGCGTAATGACGTCACATGCTGTTTTGCGATCGAATTGGTATATCGAATTGATTTGAGACATTTTAAGGTGTTTCCATTCATTTTCGCACTGAATCGCACAACATTCAAGCAAACATTTGCGAACAAAGTTTTGCTAGACAAAATGGATCGCGCCATCTACCAACAAATGATCAATATTGCACAAGTTGTAATAGTGCTGATGTGCCAGCTGATAGCGACATATCAAGCTACAATAAGAAAACAACGATGCTATCAACACATTGCTATGATGATGCAGATGCACGTAAATGCCCGACGATATTCGGCAAATAACGTTTCCATCAGCGTTTATCGCATAAGCCGTATATCGATCAAGATAAAATCCGATGAGACCGAACGCATTTCATTTGAGTCGATATTCATGAAATTCAATCGAATTTTACTGTTTCCATAAGGCATTTTTCATTCGATATCACTTAATTCGGATAAAAACGTATGGATGGAAACATAGCTACTGACTCTTTCACCTAGATATCATCATATAGAGACTGTGTCTGTTCCCCGAATTAGTAAATACAAAAAAACTTTCAAACCCATTTAAGAGTAAAAATTTAATTGATGTTCAACAAATAAAAAACAGATATAAAACAGATGAGCAAATGACATAGCTTGAATATATGATCCCTTTCTTCAAAAGAAAAATTATATGATTACAGATCATAACCTAGATGTGCTGTGTTTGACAGAAACCTGGCCGATTAACCTGGCTGTAAAACCAGACGATTACATTACTTTAAATTAGTCAACCCCCCAAAATTAATGTTATAAACACGAGTCTTGTCTGAAAGGCAAAGGGGGAGGTGTTGCTGTAATTTATAGTAATATCTTCAGTATTACTTAGAGGTCTAGTTTCAAATATAATTCTTTTGAAGTGATGGTGCTTTATGTAACGCTATCTAGTTTAAGTGATAAATCACGCATGACATTTCTGCTGGCTACTCTATACTTGGGTTGAACGACTTCAGATTTTTAAAGTCGACATTTATGTCATGAAAGTCGAGTCGACGTCAACTAGTCGCTGATGAAGTCATTGATGAACAAATAAGCCTGAACCTCTGAGTTCTGAGACTCAAACGCAGGTTGCCTTGTGCAAAGCGCTCCTACGTAACAGCTTATTTTTATCAGCTCTTTTGTCTTTGGGTCGTTATATTTATCACAAATTTCTGCTCGTTCTATATCAGATATAGATAAAGTAGCACAGTAAACATTATATTTATATGAATGCATTAGTGTGAGAGAGAGCAACTGCATGTGAATTGCACCTGACAGCGTCTCTCTACTAATAGTGAAGCTGTGTGTTTTAGTTACTAAGAAATATAAGCTAAAATATAAGCTTTTCAGTTTCTAAGCTATTTTATTGATAAATCACAGAACAGAATTTACAATACATTTCTGACTAAATCTGACTAAATCTGTGTGCACTCGATCTTCACGTGATATGCACGCTACTGTGTGTGTGTGTGTGTGTGTGTGTGTGTGTGCGTAATGCAGCAGGAGTTTAGAACGACGATTAACTTACCTGTACAATAAGCTGAGTAAAACGTGCATTCACGCGATCAATTTTGAGCATCCAGATGGTATAATCAAACATATCTTGTGGAGCGCTCTCTGAGTATGCATTTATTTTGTCATTTAACTGAAACGAACGTAAAAGTGGACATATTATGATTTATTATCTGTATAGAGGCCACCAGGGCACCATTTTGAACTCTGATTTTCTATCTAGTCCTAATTGTTGGTGATTTTAATACCATGTAGATAATGAAAAAGACAAATTGGGACTGGCATTTAGAGACATTCTAAACGTAAGAGTTAGGCAACGTGTCAGGACCCACTCATTGTCGTAATCATACTTTAGATCTAATATTGTTACATGGAATCAATGTTGATGCCGTTGAAATTCTGCAGAAGAGCGATGACATTTCAGATCATTATCTAGTATTGTGTATACTCCATTTAGCCAATTTACAAATATTGTAGAACTATCACTTCTACCACTAAAGATTGATATAAGATATAAATAATATTACTGATCAGTTTAATCTCCACAGCATACCAGATAGCTTAGAAGAAATCAGTGTTGCAACAGAAACTATTGACTCTCACTTTGGTTGCTCCTTTGCGCTTAAAGAAGATTAAAGAAAATAGTCCAGCGCCATGGTACAATGCTGGAAGAAAACAAAACTAGAGGTTTTCCGCAATTCGTGGAAAGACAGCACTATTGCATACAGAAATGCCTTAAAAATTGCAAGATCTGCTTATTTTTCAAACCCTCTGAGAAGAAAGCAAACACAACCCTAGGTATTTATTTGAGACAGTGACTAAATTAAAGAGAAATAAAGCTTCAACCCCAGACGTTTCCAAACAGCACAGCAGTAATGACTTTATAAACTTCTTTGCTTGCAAGATAGATAATATTAGAGAGAAAATCATAACCATGGAACTGTCTACTGCAGTATCAAATCAGACAGTGCATTGTAGTGTCCCTGAGGAAATATTCCATTCATTCATTGCTATAGGAGAGATCAAAAACATGTATGTTAGTAAATTACAGGCCGATCTCGAATCTATCTTTTCTGTCAAAGATACTAGAAAAGGCTGTATCCTCACAACTATGTTCCTTTTTAGAAATAAATGGTAGCTGTGAAAATTTCCATTCAGGATTAAGACGATATCATAGTACTGAGACTGCTCTCATAAGAGTTACAAATGATTTGCTCTTATCATCCTATAGTGGTTGTATCTCTCTATTAGTGTTACTGGATCTTAGTGCTGCATTTGACATTATCGACCACAACATTCTTTTGAATACACTTGAAAATTATGTTGGCATTATTGCATTGGCATGGTTAAAATCATACGTATCTGACCGTTATCAGTTTGTAGCAGTAAATGAAGAGATGTCACATTGATCACAAGATTATTATGGAGTACCTCAAGGCTCAGTACTAGGATCATTGCTTTTCACCCTGTATGCTATCCTTGGGAGATATCATTAGGAAGCATTGCATTAGCTTTCACTGTTATGCAGATGATACTCAGCTCTATATTTCTTCACGACAATGACAAAACTTTACCAATTCTCAAAATTAACGGAATGCATAGCTGATATAAAAAATTGGATGACTAGTAATTTCCTACTACTGAATTCTGAAGAAACAGAGATTCTAATTATTAGACCAAAAACCCCTTCACGTAATAACATAGAATAGGCTACTGTCTAACACTTGATGGATGTTCTGTCAAGTCTTCATCGTCAATTAGGAACCTGGGTGTGCTCTTTGATACCAATCTTTCATTTGAAAGCCATGTTTCTAGCATCTGTAAAACCGCATTCTTCGATCTTAAAAATATATCTAAATTATGACATATGCTCCCAATGACAGATGCAGAAAAGTTCATGCATTCATGACCTCAAGGCTAGATTATTGTAATGCGCTACTGGCTGGTTGCCCTGCATGCTTAAAAACAAACTCTAGATGGTCCAAAATGCAGCAGTTCTTGCTAGAACCAGGCAGTATGACCATATTAGCCTGGTTCTGTCAACACTGCATTGGCTCCCTATTAAACATTGTATACATTTTAAAATCTTGCTAGTTATTTACAAAGCATTAAATGGTTTACCTTCCCAGTACTTGAGCGATCTATTAACGCATTATAGTCCTTTACGTCTATTGTGATCTCAAAATTCTGGCTAGTTGATAATATATATCAAAATCAACTGCAGGCTATTTAGCACCTAAACTCTGGAATAGTCTTCCTAGCATTGTTCGGGAAGCAGATAAACTCTGTCAGATTAAATCTAGACTAAAAACACATTTCTTTAACCTGGCATACACATAGCACATTATCAATTTCTATAATTCAAATCATGTAAAACGATTATTAGGCTGCATAAATTAGGTCAGCCGGAATGGGAAAACTTCCCATTACACCTGATGTACTCGTTACATCATAAGAAGAATTGCATCTATGCTACTATTAGTCTGTTTATCCCGAGGTTTACCAAACGCGCTTATGCCAGTGGTTCTCAAAGTGTGGGGGGCGCAAGGATACTGCATGGGGGGCGCAGGAGATAAAAAAATAAATAAAAACAGCCGTTGCACCGGTATTCAAGTGCGTGAATAGCGGTTAGCGATCTGCCTTAATAAAGCGGCATTGAACAACAATTTCTGCCTGCAAACAACTTGACCCGCCCTCAAACACTGTAGCTTTGTTGTATGATTAACATCATGTCGAGAAGATGCTGTGTCCTATGCTGTGAAAGTAAATTTGTTTTATTTTCACTTCAGACTGATGAGGCTACAAAGAATCAGTGGTTAAAATATTTTTTTTCAACGACACCACAGCAGTAGAACTACAATCCCAATCCTTTGTTGTGTTCCCGTCATTTTACTAATGACTGCCTCTCAAATCTTGCGGAGTTCAACGTGGGATTCGCAAAACGTTTGCTCTTGAAAGATGGGTCAGTACCCAGTTTATTTGGACCAGCTTGCTCCTCAGAATCACAGCCTGTAAGTATGATTAATTAATAGGGGTGTGACGAGATCTTCTTGTGAGATTAAAATGTGATGTCGAGGTGAAAAGCTGAAGCGCATTATCGCATGACAGAGTGTGTGGGTGAAATTAGCATAGAATATGCCACCGCTACATTTACATTACCCTCCACTGTTGTTTTGCTTTCTTTATAGAAATAAAAAACATTTAATTTAGTTAAATAACAGTCACTTCAATTGTAAACTATTGTAAATGTCTGCTCTACACAGTCCAGCAGGAATCACAGTTCACTGATCCTGTGAAGAGAGTAAGGCGAGATGAATGACAAAACCATGGCGGATGATTCGTTGCGCAACAGAGCCTAAACGTTTGATAAATGTCTTATCTTGCAGAATGCGTGATTAGCACTACCGCTCACTATACACAGAGCATGCGCGATCACAAATTCGGAAATGGAAGTAAAACATACAGTAGCCTGTGTCCCAATATCAAAATTATCTTACGCTGGGCTGTGTAGTTGTAACCACCTCTTAGCTCTGATCTCTGTTTTGGTCTGTTTGTACTTTGAATATTGAGAGAGTACTTTGATTATGGTTGCACTTATTGTTTGCACATAATAAGACCAAGAAGAAACTTATTTATTTTTTGTTTATAATATAATATAATAAATTATTTTTATTTATAAAATATATTTCACTTAATTAACAGATTAACAAAAGAGAAAAAAAAAAAAAACAGTTTGACAAGTAGTATAAGCTACACTCGTTTTTGTGACACTAATGTTTTGTATTTGTTACTATATCTTTATTTTATTTAATCTGCACCATTCTCAGTGTAGTTTATTTTTAGAGCCACTAGGTGGTGCTAGTCTATGTGTGTTTTTTATGTTGTCATACAAATTTCTGACCTTAATAGCAGCCATCTTCTTTTACTCAGTTGATGCAAAGCCACTAGATGACAAGCCTGCAACCTTTAGCCAAAAAAGCGTAACGGCTAATGCTAATGCCAGTACACAAGGAAGGAGAGCAGAGGCCGTTTTTTATGAATGGATGTCAATGGAGAGGAGGCTTCACTACACCGAATAAATCGCTTTTGTGAGGAAACACCTTATCATTTAAGTAATCGACAGCCTGTATGCTAATCTTCAACATGTTTTACTCTAAACAATACTTTTTTGGGAACGATATGTCGATTTTACTATGATGAAAATGTTATTTTATAAGGTAAGGCAGAGAAGGTAATGTCGCGACAGGCAGGACTCATTTACGGCATTACCATAGTATTTAATAATCTATTGCTGGATTATTAAACAGTTATTAAACATTATGTTCACACTCAAATCACTCAATCGCATCTGCTCTCACTCTTGTGTCGTTCGCAATCTCTCCTGTCTCTTATTTCTGCAGCTTTCCAGCAGGGGGTGGAGCTAACCTTTCACCTCACCAATCAGGAATCAGTTCAGGAACTTTCTCTTTCTTTTGGATTAATTATAATAAAATAAATCCATTTTACCTAATGTTCTTTTCTTACTATTAGTTTTGTAGCTATATAAATAAAATAATACTAATTATGAATATTAGTGACCTGAGTTAAAGGTGCTGTAAGCGATCTCACGCGTTTTTTAGGCCAAAACATTTTTTTTCACATACCGCAAACATCTCCTCACTATCCGCTAGCTGCCTGTCCCCTGAACACACTGTAAAAAAACACGGTCTCTGCAGACAGCCCACGCTCCACAAACTGCAGCAAAAACAAACTGAGCAACAAACAGAGCGACCCACAGCACGAAACATAAACTGTTCCAGCCAATAACCGACAAGAATGATGTGAGGGTGGGGTTCGGGGGGTTAGTGCGCGGATGAGGAGGAGGGAGGGTCTAGCTAGCCTCCGTTTTGTTTGATAATAATTCAAACATCAACAAGAGGTTACGCCAACCGAGATCGCTTACAGCACCTTTAATAACCTGGGTTACAGGAGGACGATACTTAAACTGGATTCTGTAACCACTCTCTATTGTTCGAAGAACCCAATGAGAGACATTGGGCAGAAGATTCCACCCTGCCAACTTGTCTGGAAGAGGAACTAATTTTACACTTACATTTAAACTAAAATGAGACTGTTTGCATACTAAAGTGAGGGAAGGAACTACCTCTGTTTCCTGAAACAGTTTGTTGGCAGGAACCAACCGAGATTAATTCATATTATTTTATGGGCAGAGACAGGGCAGAAACCCCACCAGGAACTGTCGCTCCCTGAAACACCAGAGGTGGTGGGGGTGGTGGAACAATCCCTTGGAACTAAACTCTGCAGGACAGTGGCCCTCCAGGAGCAGCATTGAAGACCTCTGCTCTAAGGGGTGCCTGACATCAAGATGACTTCTTATCTGCACACTTGGCTGCTAAGATAGTCCTCAGGTCAGCCCCCTGCAGGCTGAGACTGTGTGCATCGCCCGGACCCCCAATCTCTTTGAGGGGGGACATGAGAAACAACACTGGCCATCTGCTGTAGGGACTGAGACAAATCAGACACATAACAGCCATTACATATTTAAAACAGTAATATTCTATACTAAACCTAAACTAATCTTGACAAAGATTATATATCTCACTATATGTCATTTGAAAGCTTACAATCTCTAATTTTTATATTGATTTTCAAAATAAATTACAGAGGAGCAGTAATTTATCAATTTGCAATAAGAATATTTTCATATTCCTAAGGTGTGTTCAGACCTTAATTTTGAAATAGCGAGGAACATGAAAAATCATGAAAGATTGGTAGAAACCTCCGTTTGTCAAGAGTTCAAAAGATAACATCCATTCAGTTTTTTTTTTTTTTTTTAGAAAATGATTTAAATATAAAGAAAAAAATAAGAGATTCACCATTTGTGATGCAGCGGCGAGCTATAATGCACATATGTGTTCTTTTTATGTTTATTGGAAGTTGAATTCATATCAAAATCTGCCAAACTTCCCATACTACTTCTGAATAGGATGTCTACTTCATAAATTGTAGGAAAATTATGGAAATATATGGTTCAGAGCACTCAAACCATTTATGGAAATGGAGGTGGCTTTATATGGTCAGTAATGGAGCTTGGCTGTCATCTAGTGAAAAAGTTTGGTATTGCGCCCAAACAAAATATCAACCTAAAATTTGGAACACAACTTGTTCAGATGTTTGGCTTTGATTTTCTTTCAGTTTTAGAGTACAACATGTTTTGAAAATATATATATTTTATATAAAATATGAATAATTACATTTTTACATTGTACATTTTCATAAACTCAAACTTCTTAATTTCATTTTCTTAATTTATTTCACTTCTACGAAAATCTGCCAAATGTCTTCTTTAAAACAAGAGGATTCTTAGAGGATTCTTGAATTACAACCATTTAAGTTCGGAATGTGCATTTTCATGTCTATGCCAAAAAAAAAAAACAATAAACAAATAATTTTCAAAACCCACTCTGAGTATGAACCATCCCCCGAAGAGCAACTAGAACCGGAAAATGCCTCAGTTACTAGGGCTACCATCAGATAAGACTCTGTTTATTGCTTGAAAAAATGTGGCTATGTGAAAAGCAAAGGCCATAGAAAGACACATGACCCGTATGACAGACTTTCTTGCATTAATTCATAGATAAACTGTTCTATAAATGAACATTCATATCTCCAGAACATTGTGTGTATTATTATTACTGTTCTGTATAGTGTCTTTGGTATTGGATACCATTTTATGCATGGTTTATGAGAGAAATGCTAGTTAATGTGACCTTATCTATATCGTGTCTCCTATCAAATTAAGGCTCAATTAACGACTCACACTTTAGTGCACCTCCTCAAAGAAAGCAGTGGTGTGTTTGTTATATTAATTAGAGTATAAATGGACACAAACTGCCAGACCCATTCTAACCATGCTCCAGACAAAAGGCCATAAAACCTCTCAACAGAGGAATTTTCCACTTGGAAATTGCACCTTTCCCATTGGTCAAGCCAAAACTCAAGAGGTGTGACTTCCGTGGAACTTAAAAGCTAACACAAAGTTCCCTCCATTCCTCTTCCTTCTTCTCCTGGTTAATGTGTGTGTGGGACCAGAAACCCGGTCCTCCCCGACCATAACATAGTCAAACTAACTACGCAAGTTCATCACCAGTTCTTCATTCAACGCAGAAGAAATTGATTGCAACTTCAACACCATCGACTCACGGAACCACCAAAACCTTCTTCAGAGATTTCACAGACTGCTTCAATGGCAAAGGCAAATGCAAGTATCATACATTTAACGAGGTGTTTTGAAATCAGAAACTGATAGTTCTTTCATGTGGTTAAATGCCTCTTTACCATAGTTTAATTTCCTGTTCCTGTTTCCGGGTTTAATCCACTTTCACTTTTCCATTTCCCATGTATGCGTGCTTTGTGTGGATGTGTTTGTGTAGATTAGTTATGTGTTCATGATTTAGTTAATAAAACTTTGTGCACAATACATATGAGTTTGCTGATTCTGATTCTGCCTGCAGATTAATGTCACTTAAATAATTCCTGATCTTGCTACACACAATTTAAATGTGAAATATGGAAATGCAGCATGCTGTATTTGAGAGCTGTAGGGGCAGAAATTAGAAATTGGCTAGTTAATGAGACTGTGAACACGTTAATTCTTCTGTTTTGGAGTATGTCAGAAATAGAATGAGGCTTCAGTTTACTGTCATACGATTTGCTTACTGTCATGCACTCACGTCCGGTGTAGACACGGTGTGAACAGCTGAACAGGGGGATAGGGGTGTGGAGTACCAAACCAAATTAGTAAAAGTATAAATCCTTTTAAGTTTGAACAGGCTCATGTAAATAGCCCGTAAACTATTCAGGTGTTTAATTGGGGTTGGGACTAAACTCTGCAGGATAGAGGCCCTCCAAAACCTAAGTAGAAAAGCCCTGCTGTAAATACAATAGTTCTGTTCTGTGTATTTTGTTTGTTCTGAAAATCAACATGGCTTTCTTTTTTTAACTTTCAATTCCCTTCAACATTCTCAGTTAACATTCGAACACAATAAATACCACATTAAGGTACACATACAAAGATTGCATTATATCCGTGTGTACTTGAGCCTGTCAATCAAAATTGATGTGCCACATTCAGGCTGAACTTCCCAGACCTAAGCCTCGTTCAGACAGTCAATCCAAATCCGATTTTTGTGCATATCCAATAATATGAAAAATCGCATCAGAAACAATGGTGTGCTATTGCAAAGTGCAGGTGTTGAGCAGAAAATGACAATATAACAGAGACATGTTTTGATACTTGCAGAGAAGACAGCATGGAATAAAGCCACACATACCAGCCTTCTACGTTTCTGCTGCTGCCTCATAAGATGCAGCTACACATTGTCATGTTGTAAATAAAACAACAACTATATTGCAAACCCCTCCATGTTGTGGTTGTTGTTGTTATTGTTGTGGTTGTTTTTGGTGTATACCTACCAACGTGACATCATTGCCATAGAAATCAATATAGATATTCCGGAAAATTAAAGAGCAGTGGGACACACAAATCAGATCTGGGCTGCATTTCCCAAAAGCATCGTAAGCCTAAGTAGATTGTAAAAACGATCGTACGACTGATCTTAATATTATGGTCTGTTTCCCAAAAGCATCGTAACTTGAGTAGCACTTAAAAATCATCGTAGATCTACGAGTGCTCGAGTAATCGTAAATCCCCAAGTGCATCGTAAGAAGACAGAGTTATGAGGTCACCTCCAGGACAACCGGCAGATTACACCTTTAACTTTATTCAAATGCAATGTGATTATAATATAAGGTTTTGATTGTACTTTATTGTACACTTTATTACTATTTTCTTTTTGTTAAATTAATGTATAAAATAAATAATTAAAAAGGTCAGAAAAAATAGAAATAATTTAATCTAATAATTTTAATCAAAATTAAATGAATGAATAAAAAATAAAAATGAAAGATGTAATGTGCTTCAAAGACTGGGAAAAATAGGGATGAACAAAAAAAATCTGTCAATGACTTGCTGACATGCACGAAAACCAGCCATGTATTGGGCATTTCTTGGTTGGCCATCATTGGTCCCACCACCTGTTTTATTAAATGTTGTCCTCTGCAGAGTCCTTTTCCTTTTAGCAAGGCTGGCAAAGTCTTGCCACTTCTTCCTGACCTCCTTCCCTGATCTTTTAATGCCCCTAGTTGCAATCAGTTTTCTAGCAAAATCCTCCCAGATTTTTTGTTTTTGTTTATTTGTATGACTTCCCTTAAACCTGCTGAAAATAATATGTTTGTATAGCTCCACCTCCACTAAAATGACCTTAATCTCCTCTTTAAAAAAATGGTATTTTCTTTTTTTTTTCTCTTTTTTTTTGTTTTGGTTCAGCCATTTTGCTGGTGTCTCCACTCGTAGGTTTGTCCTTTTATAGATTACTGGCCTCGTGGAAAATGCACATCAGGTGAAAACAGTTAGATTAAACATTTAAAATTGCAAGCGTGTGCTGCAATTACAAGCCATTCTACAATTTGAGATTTCAGCACTTGACAAACGGACAGCGACTCTTACGTAGCACTTAAAGCACAGCTGCGAACGATCGTGCTAAGTGCATTTTTGTGAAACGCACGTGAAATGAACACAAACGTTCGTAAAGTCGCTCGCAGAAAATCCTCGTAAGTACTAAGATCCATCGTTATCTGGAAACGCAGCCCTGAACAGTTGGTTCTGTGGTCAGTCATTAATCTTAGATCAGATTCCAATCGGATACACAAATAAATGGATTTGGACTGACAGTTTGTACATAGCCCTAAACCTCTGCCAAAAGTGCATCTGCATTAGTTCAGCAATTAGAATGTAAAACTTACAGGTTGTTTTCACTGAGACCCAGAATGTACCCCACCTAAATGTATGGTCAGGAGCCGCTATTGTGCTCAACAATTATTAACAATTACATTAAATATTTAGAAAAAATAATAAATCAAACATACAAGTCATTGTCTGTGCAGGCCCAGTGGAACCCTCGTTTTTTTAAAACCTCTATAAGTCCTGGGATGGATCCCTGAGTGCAAGACTCCCTAGATAGACAAAAACAAAAGATCGGCCATAGATTAGTGTCATATAAAAATATGACTACAATGTTCATTTACATTCTCTTGGTCTGTGTTCTTTGCACAGTGGTAATTAACTGTGTCATTCATACAGCAATTGCGTCATTGGAGGTCGCCAGGTCACTGTACCGTAGTTCATTAAACCAGGGCATACACTGTGTGATTTCAGCAATGTTTTTGTTAAATACTAGCTCTCACTGTACGAGTAAATCGCATGTAAAGCTAAGCCAAAGCTCATGATTTATGTTCTCACACTATACGGTCTGATCATCGAGCTGCGACTTGACTGCTCACACTATATGAGTGAAATATGCGCGATAACCCCCCGTGCCGAGTTTTGCGATAGACCATGATTTTGTGTATCCAGAGATATCGTCAAAAGCATTAGCTATCTGTGATATCAAGAGGATTTGGCATTTCCAATTTATGTATTAAATTATTATTATTATTACTTATTATGTTATTAAATATGTTGATTGGTGCCTCAAAGAATTAAACAGATTGATTTAAGAATACAGGTACTGATCATAATTGAATTAATGAAATATGTGAGATTTGTTTTTAAGCTTTTATATTGTAATCTGTGTGTTTTATGTTTGATGGTTTTAAGTGTTTGTAGTTATTGTAGATATTTTATAGGGCAATCATGAATTGTATGTTATACATGAGTTTGTTTTTGTTTTTTATAGATGATGCATGATTGCAGTTTACTTTTATTGATTACTTTTAGCTTTGGTGGCTTAATGGGTGTCTTAAGAGATTACTTTAATGCTGAATTGGGTTTTGCATGTTGAAAGGACAAAGTGATTTAATTCATTGTGAGATTGGTTTTTTTTTCACAATTTTGAGATTGTGGGGGGGGGGGGGGGGTTTGTAGTGGTTTGATTTGGTAATTATTTTTGCTTTGGAATTTGTAGTGAAATTGTTTTATTTCTGATTGAGTGTGTACTTATTTGCAGAGCAATTGTCATTTGATATGATTTAGGAACCCTGTTGTCTGTAGTGTTGTTTTATTACTTTGCCATTTCTGATTACCTGTTGAGCTAATTTTGAATATTGTTTAATAAAAAACTTTTTTATATTTGCAAAGAAACACACTGTGGTGGCTACCCTCTTGAGTTCTCATCTCTATCGAGATGATGGGGTAAATCTCCCTCTTTTCGTTTTCTTTCTTCCTGCATTAAAGATTAAATGTTTTAACTTCTGTTTTCGTGCAGGCACAGTGAGGGAAACTGAGTTTAGGGTAATCAGTTCATAAACACTGCTTCAGCTGTGCAAGATTTGGAGCAGGTGATCAAAATATGTCAAAAATATATCCGACCATCTGATTGCCAGTTGTGAGAGGTTGATCGGATTTCGTTTCCCCATGTACACTGCACGACAAACTATACACGACAAAGCTGAAATTCAGCCTGACTCTAAAAATAGTTGCACTAGTCAGAATTCGACTCCGAATTCACCCAGTGTATGCCCAGCTTATTGGGTCACTTCATGCATTTTCTCTGATCAGATAGCTATCCGATCGTGAAAAGACTAGGTGTTAAAATCAGGCTAGGAAAAATGCCTTTTATTTCTAAATTATTTCAATTTTTGATCTTAAAACATACTAACATTATAAGGGCACCCCAGGAAACATTATAAAATAATCCATGTCATGGGACCTTTAAGCTTTTCTGGTTGTTATGGGCAATATGCTTATTACTTAAAGGTGCAGTAAGCAATTTCTGGTAAAGTCAAGTCAAGTCACCTTCATTTATATAGCGCTTTTAACAATATAGATTGTTTCAAAGCAGCTTTACAGTGATAATAGGAAATTAAAGTAACAGAGATTATTTTGGCTTTACAGCAGATCTAGAATAAAGTTATTGTCCAGCTTAAGTTAGTTTTGATTGATTCACTTCCGTTGCAAAGATCATTAGTTATTAACTTAGGAGCCAGACAAGGCAAGGATGCCCTCTGTCCCCTCTTCTTTTTGCCTTGACAATTGAACCGCTTTCTATTGTCTTAAAATCTTCCCCATTAATATCCGGCATCCATAGGGGAGGCACTGAACATCGGGTTTCTCTACAGAAAATTTGTTGCTATATCTCCAGGACCCTGTGGACTGTGCTGATGAGGTTATGCACCTGCTTGACACCTTTGGCTCTTTTTCTGGTTACAAATTGAATTTTACAAAAAGTGAATGTTTCCCCATAAACGATGCGGCTAGGAAAATTCATAAAAGCGCTCTACCCTTTCATTTGTCTTCTATCGGGTTTCGTTATTTAGGGGTAAACATTTCTCACTCTTTCAGTTCTCTTTTTAAGAATAATTTCACTAACTTGGTTGAACAAATTAAACTTGATTTAAAACATTCTAGTAGGAAGAGTGGAGACTATTAAAATTAATGTTCTTCCACGACTTTTATTTCTCTTTCAATCTCTCCCTCTTTTCTACCTAAATATTTTTTTTCAACTGTCTTGATAAAACAGTCTCCTCTTTTATTTGGGCAGGTAAGATTCCCAAAGTAAACAAAACTATTCTTCAATGCCATAAAAGCGATGGTGGTTTAGCTCTGCCAATTTTTTTATTTTATTACTGGGCTGTTAATATTTCCAAGATTTCATTATGGTATAATGCTCCAGAGGTTAACTGGTGTACACTAGAAGCTGCTACTTGTACCTCTTCTTGCCTTCCAGCACTAGTCTTTGCTCCTCTATCTCTCCGACCCTCTAGCTATACTAGAAATCCCATTGTGTTAACTTTAAAAATTTGGAAACAATTTCGACAACATTTTCATTTGAAATCACTCTCTGTTTTCAGTCCTATTTGCAACAATCACGTGTTTTTGCCATCTGTTATTGATCACAGTTTTATTAGATGGTGTGATAAAGGCATTGTTTGTTTCTCAGATTTTTCATTGATAATTCTTTTGCTACTTTCAGTGACCTCTTATCCAAATATAATTTACATGCTTCAGGTATTTTCAACTTCGTAATTTTGCAAGAACTCATTTCCCCAGTTTCCCCCAACTGCCAGAAAATCCCTCATTAAGAATTTACTGTCAGCCCCTATAAATGGTAACCGTATCTTTTCTATCTGTTTCATGTTGCTTTCATCTAGAAATTCATCGCTCTCCTGTCTGAAGTCAACATGGGAGAAAGAGTTAGAGTTCAGCCTTTCTGAAGAGCTTTGGTCCGAGGCCCTTGTTAGAGTCAACTCGGTAGCCCTTCCTTTTACAGTCCCCTAATTACTAGGTATTTACCGGGTAAATATATGGTAAGTTATAGTTGGTTATTGGTAATTACCACAGGTAACAAGTATGTAAATGCAGAGAAACTACAAACTAATTACTAGGTATTTATCAGTTTATGTGTCAGGATTCCATCACCATCTCCTTCCACTCATTCCCTCACTCCGCCCACTCAGTCATTCACACGCTCATTGTCACCTGATTACTAGCCACCTGGACCTCATCATCAGTTCACCCATATATACCTGCTACAAACATTCAGTCATTGTCTGATCTCGTCTACACATGACACAGACTCTCTGCCATACTTACCTGTATACCAACCTTCGATCCCGATCTTCTCAGCCAGTCACCATTCCGTCTTCTAAGGAACTCCTTCATCATCATCTGCAAGAGAAAGAGAGAGAGAGACTTGGTTACACTTCAGTTAAGCTATCATCTGATTTCTGATTTCGCTGTACCGATCCATTCTGCAAATTAAAGCATTTAACTTACCATTCTGTCTGCTTCGTCTATGCCAAACCTGACAGAAGATCAGACCACCATGCAGAATCCTTCGGAATCCACAGCGAATTCACCTGTCAATCCGATCGCCATTCATCAACACACCTCTTCAGCTTCACTTCCTCAAGCGCCCGTTGCTTCGTTCACTGCCTCAGCGTGTCCCATGGCCCGACCAGCGACATTCTCCGGTGAGGCGGAGGACTGCAGTGGGTTTCTACTTCAGGTATCTTTGTATTTCTCCATGCAAGAACATCAATTCATCAACGATTCAGCTCGTGTTGCTTTCATCATTTCACTTCTGTCTGGGCAAGCACTTCAGTGGGCACAGTCTCTGTGGAATTCGGATTCGGAAGTCGTCAAATCCCTCTCCGGTTTCATACAACACTTCAAAGAAGTTTTCGGTCAAACAGCTGCCGATCTATCAGTACATGATCAACTCTACAATCTTCGTCAAGGCCAATCTTCTGTGAGTACTTTCTCTTTAGGATTCCGCACTTTAGCGGCATCCAGTGGTTGGAATGAGGCAGCATTGATCACAGCTTTTCGTCATGGTTTGAACCCTAACATTCGTCAGTTGATGGTGGTTTACGACGACAGTCTGGGAATTGAGAAATTAATTCAAAAATCCATTCGAGCTTCGCAAAGACTATCAGCCTGTGATTCTCCGACTCCCACTGTATGTCCTCCGCCCACGGTTCCATCAGTCAGTCCTCCAGCACCAGAGCCTATGGATCTCGGCTCCGCCCATCTTCCAGCTTCAGAGCGTCAACGACGAATTCTTCATAAACTCTGTCTCTATTGTGCATCTGATAATCATCTTCTCAGCTCTTGCCCTGTTCGACCTCCAGGCCCAGCGGTAAGCACAATTCAAGTCTCACCTAAAATTGAAGCTTTAAATCGCACCACTGTGCATGTATTAACTTCTCGTATTTGTGTCTCAGCGCAAGCCCTTATTGACTCTGGTTCGGCGGGGAATTTCATCTCCACACAGCTTCTCCAAAAATTTAACATCCGCAAACATCGCAATTCTCAAGACCTCCATGTACAAACCATCCAGGGAAAACCGCTGGGTCGAGGTCGAATTCGTCACTGTTCACCTACTCTGACGCTGCGTGTTGGTTGTCTTCATTCAGAGGAGATTTCTTTTATGGTGCTGGAGGAGTCCACCGCTGAGCTCATCCTGGGACGCCCCTGGTTAGTTCAACATCAGCCGACGCTCCACTGGAAATCTGGTGAAGTATTACGTTGGGGTGAGTCCTGCCATTTGTCCTGTCTATCATCCATCAAGAAAATCCCTTCTTCATCATCGACGCCTCAGAAGAGGTCCAAAGTTCCTGTTTGTTCCACCTCGGTTGAGAGCCCTGAAGTAGAGCATCAAGTAGAGATTCCAGTGGAGTACCAGGCGTACCAGGATGTGTTCAGCAAGAAACTGGCTACTAAACTACCACCTTATCAGCCATGGGACTGCGCAATCGACTTGCTACCTGGAGCCACTCTACCTAAAGGTCGTACCTATCCACTGTCCATCCCGGAGCAGAAGGCCATGGAGGAGTATGTGGAGGAGGCTTTACAACAACAGTTCATCCGCACATCGACCTCCCCTGCCGCTTCAAGTTTCTTCTTTGTGGGTAAGAAGGACGGAGGCTTGAGGCCCTGCATCGATTATCGTCATCTCAACTCTCAAACCGTCAAATACAGTTATCCCCTTCCTCTGGTCCCAGCTGCCTTGGAGCAGGTGCGTGGGGCTCGCATATTTTCGAAACTGGACCTTCGGAGTGCATACAACTTGATCCGTATACGGCATGGAGATGAGTGGAAGACAGCGTTCGTCACCCCATCTGGCCATTATGAATAACAGGTTATGCCCTTCGGGCTGTCCAACGCTCCAGCGGTCTTCCAAGGGTACATGAACGAAGTGTTTCGTGAGTACCTCAACCGCTTTGTGATTGTCTACATTGACGATATCCTCATCTATTCATCTTCAATTGCTGAACACCATCGTCATGTCATTCAAGTACTAGAGAAACTGAGAGAACACAAGCTTTACCTGAAATTGGAGAAGTGTGAGTTCCATATCACCTCTGTTCAGTTCCTGGGTTACATCATAGATC
>NW_028155894.1:0-2000 GCF_963993115.1 Abramis brama | reverse complement strand
TCGGCGAGCACGCGCAATTTAAGTCCACGAGACCGAAAGTCCACATGAAGTGCGCCATTTGGGACAGGGCCTTCCTACTGGCGGTGTGAATGCAACCAGGAAAACGTTCTAACTAACTATCCGGTGCGAAAGCCCCTATAGATTCATCTGTTTCTGGGGGATTTCCATTGAAAATAAAATCAATCCACTGCTCTCTTGTCTCACCTGAGGCTGGGACTCTAAATAGCGTTATGTACTCATCTGTGCAGCCAACGACAGAACAGTTTGCATGCTTTGCTCGAACTTTTGCCATTGCATTAGAACTGGTTACACTGTCGCTTGTGAAAACTAAATGGCGATTAACGGGCGGTAATATTATAAAAGGATCCCCTTCCTATGTCAGAAGGGGAGCGAAATCTGATCGGCTTATTTTTTGACACTTGGAGAGAAAGGCTTACCAAAACAAAGTTACTAAGCTGTCACTTTTGACGTTTTGTGGGTTGGGGAGATGCACCGGGGACCCAATTATAGCACAAGGTTTTCATGATATGTCACCTTTAAATTACATTAAACTGACTTTTAAAAAATGAGTTGAATCTTGAATAACACAAGTTATGATATGTATTGAGCTGTGCATTTATTTTCAGCATGTAGTAGGCCTACCTGAGTTTGAGTCATCCTCAGAGCCACTTATCTCTTCATTTATATACGTTTTTTCTACAAAATTAGATAAAATCATCAGAAGATTCTATTTGACAATTTATTTATAATTAAACAAACGTAAATAAATTGCTATCCTTGTCTAATCTCAAATATTTTACCTGAACTGTGGGATGAAGGCTGTGTGCCTGGGGAATCTGGAATCACAATACTGGAGGGACAAAAAAAAAAAAAAAATCCTGTTTCATACGGATAATTATTCAGCTTTAGCCTAACTAATAGTTTGGAACAACTTGTGAAGATTTGGGATCAGGAATGAGTGCTCTTCTTACATGTAGTCATCCGGACGCTGACCATTCGGTTCATCTTCAATGTCTAGAGAAGAATCACATATTCTGGATTATTATCCAGTCAATCTCTCATGCACACACATTTGTTCACTCACAAAGATTTTCCATGTCACCCATAACTCAGTTACATATGTGTAAGGCACAATTACAATACACTCCATAACTACTCAAAAATGTGTCATTCGATTTCTGACCATGGTCTTCGACATGAATGTTGCTTTCCTCCTCACCGTTTTGATTCACATAACTGGCTTGACTTCCAGCTACAGAGACAAAAAAATGGAAATGTGTGCCTTAATAATAATAATAATAATAATAATAATACTCCTCATCATTTACTTGCACAGCACCTTTTATGCATAAAGTGTAGTTCAAATTGCTTCACGGGTCACATTATATGTATAAAAAAAAATAAAAAAGGGTAAAACTTTAAAATAAGGTTTCATTAGTTAACATTAGTTCAAATTAACTAGCAAGAAACAATACTTCTACAGCATTTATTATTATTAGTTGCTGTTCATTTCTACATTTACTAATACATTATTAAAATAAAAAGTTGTATCTGTTCACAGTTAATGCACTGTGGACAAGCAATGAAGAATTGTATTTTTATTAACTATCATTAACAAAGGTTAATAAATGCTATAAAAAATATATATTTCTCATAGTTAGGCTACTTCATGTTAACGAATGTATACACTAATGTTAACAAATGTAAAGTGTTCCCCCAAAAAAGAAAGGAAAAATATGAAAAACTTAGCAATAACTAAAGACACTCAAAATATATAACTTGTATCTAAACAAGCAAAACATCTTTTGTGTCAGGTTTGTATTGCAGTAATAAAGCACAATGACAAACATTGTAAAGAGAAAAGAAATACTACGGTGCTGTTTTTATTTTATTTTTTTACATTGCACTTGAGCTGTTAGATTATTATATTGTCTGAAAGGCCATGACTGTATGTTACTCACTTTCTGAGGGAGGACAGGAGGGCAGCTTTGAGATAGTAA
>NW_028155895.1:0-16000 GCF_963993115.1 Abramis brama | reverse complement strand
TTAGATTCCGTCAATTTTATTACGAAATTCATACTAAAATACGTTTGGCGCTTGTAAATGTGACGTGACAGATCGCTGAGCGCCTCAGTTCAAGTGCACGTGAACCGATCACCTGTTACTTTTTTATTTAAAGACGCAGTACAACTTACCGAAAGTATACATAATATCGACCAATTAGTGTTTTTCAACCACGGAAAGAGGTCAATATAACAGCAGGAGAACAATTATGTCACATAACGTTACATTTACCTCAGGAAAGCCATTTAACGACCATAGCATGTTAATTAAATAGAAAAAATAGCTAGAGAGGAGATTTTGCTGAGCACTATATTACATATTTATTATATTTTTACTTATGTCATTAAATAATTGTTATTATAACAAAAACTGCATTATATTTAATTTAATATTATTTTTAACCTTTAATAATACCAGCAGATTGGGCCCTCTATGTCTACAGCATTAGGTGAGATTATTTTTTTAAATAAAATTTAAAATAAACATGTAGCCTATTCAAAATAGTCAATATTGAATCAAAATCGGAATCAAATCACAAGAATGGAATTGAAATCTTGAAATTTTTGTCAAGCAATAATAAAAACTGTATCCTATACCAGTCATTGTACAATGTAAACATTGTAACATGTTGTCACTAAACTTCATAAAATTCTATTTAGTTACCAAATGTTTTGACAATCACAATTACACTTATTGTGATGCAATATTTGTTTTTACATACCCCCCCCCCCCCCCCCTCGTCAAAAAAAAAAAAATCTCACTCCAAGCTAAACTCAAAAGTTGGCAGCCCTGCATAACAACATATGCCGGAAAGACACCGGAAGGCCAACCTGTCAAAACACATGATCAAAGGGATAGGAAGGGTCAATAGGTCAATCCATAACAATACAGACCGGAAAGGTCAACCGGAAGGTCAATGACAACCGGAAGCCATCAATCATTTTGACACTTGCCATATCATAAGAACTACTGTTGAAACTATTCATTATTTATAAAGGTTTATAAACATTTGCTAATCATTTAGTAACTTCATGGACAGTCATCTCAATGGGAAAAAAGTGTCTAAAATGACCTGAATTCACTACACATCTTTACTTATCAGGATATTCATTGAATCATAAATAAACAACAGAAAACAATATATTTTTCAAGAAAATACTAATCAAGCTGACCCCTGTACACTGTTGACCCCTAAACCCACCCTTAAACCTCCAAACCTGTCCCTAACCTTACCCGTCTCACACCTCAATTGCAGCAAAAAAGTGTTTTGCAGTAGACGACAATAGACAATAAGTACATTGTACCTAACTATTATTATTATTAGTAGTAGTATTAGTATTATTATTTAGATGTAAGTACATAGTTAAAGACACCTATATAAAGTAAGACCAGTCATTCTTATATTGTTAAATATTCTGTTGAACATCCGGATCACTCATAGCTACCAAACGCCTTTTTGCATTTGTACATTTGTAAATGTAAAAAAGTGCATTAGTTATATATGAACTGAAGTTTAATGACATTTGTAGATTTTCAAGAAGTGCATGATCATTTCAATTTAAAATTTAATGACATTTTTAAGCATTTAAATTTATATTAAATAATGTTCTGCTAATCAATCAACATCTAAAGTTTTAATAGGTTCATTAAACATTAACAAGCACATTATCTCATATTTTTAGCTATGTGAATATAGCTATATTAACTAATGATCTATGAAGCATTGTATAATGTTTGTTAATGATTTATTGATGAAAGTTATTATAAAGTGTTACCATATGTTTTCCATAATGCAAGATGTGCAAAGGATCTATAGTGTTTCGTTTAAATTCTTGTTCCCTTTCAAGGGAACTCGAGCTGCATCGAGATGCGGTGGGAACGCCTCTGTGTGATTGCGTCATGAAGCACGTATGAAATCAGTCCAATGGCGTGACGGAACGTCATGTGACGTCATGGACCAGGAAACTATAAAGCATACCTGGAACAAACAGTCACTAGCTTCTGTGTCTTCAGCAAGCGCTCTGTGTGAAACTGTCTCTGTCTATTTATTGTTGTTTGTCCACAAGCATAATATATTATCTAGACAGGAGTATAATGGCGAGCAAACATTGTGTGTTCCTTCATTACGAGTGGGGACACACGCGATTTATGTGTCGTTTGTTTGGGAGTGGAGCATGCATGGTCAAATCTAGTAAAAGGCTGACAGTGTTCATTCATAAATTCCCGACGTGTAACATATGCACTATCGAGATTTTAGCTCTGCTCCTGTTGGCTTTCTTCTTGAGGTCAATAAAGATTCTTTGGCTTGGATCTCGTGTGCCGAGGCTAGTCTCGAGAGGCTGGTCCCCTTAGCAGATTTTCTGGCAACGTGGAAACTACTGCCAAATATATCTCGTTTACTCCTGCTCACAATAGAAAAGGGTTACAGAATTCAGTTCGGTTCTCGTCTGCCCAGATTTCTAGGGGTCCTCCCTACGGTGGTGGACCCCGAGCAGGCTCTGGTTATGGAGCAAGAAGCAGACTCTTCTGCGAAAGGAGGCTATAGAAAGGGTTCCTCCTCCCAGCTGGGACTCAGGGTTTTACAACCGTTACTTCATTGTTCCAAAGAAGGATGGAAGCTTACACTCAAGCAGATCATCTCACAGACTCAGTCCGAGGACTGGTTTGTCGCGATAGATTTGAAGGACGATACTTCCATGTAGCCATCCATCCTAATCACAGAAAGTTCCTGAGGTTCACTTTCGGGGGCGAAGTGTACCATTATCGGGTTCTTTCCTTCGGCCTAGGTTTATCACCCCGCACTTTCACAAAATTTATCTCCAGGGCATTCACGTGTTGAATTACATCGACGACTGGTTGATTTTAGCTCAATCCATGCAGATGGCGGTTCGGCATCGAGATGTCGTTCTGTCTCACATGAGAAAGTTGGGGCTGAGGCTCAGCACCAAAAAGAGTGTGCTCCTTCCAGCTTAGAGGACCACTTTTCTAGGTGTGGTTTGGGATTCTCAGCTGTAAATGGGGTAAAACTAGGCCAGTCACTCACTGTGAAACAGTTTCAGAGACTGTTGGGTCTCATGCCAGCTGCGTCCAACGTAATAACTTTTGGCCTCCTGTACACAAGACCCCTGCAATGGTGGCTCAGAACCAAAGGGTTTTCTCTGAGGGGAAATCCATTTCGCATGATCAAGGTCACGTGGCGATGCCTACGTGCCTTAGTCATGTGGAAGAAACCTTGGTTCCTCGCCCAAGGCCCAGTGTTGGGGGCTTCTTGTCGTCGAATAATGCTAATGACAGATGCTTCCTTCACAGTTTGGGGGGCGATCATGAGTGGTTGCTCGGCGCAAGGTCTGTGGCAAGACCATCTACTTTCTTGGCACATAAATCGTCTAGAAATGATAGCGGTGTTTCAAGCTCTCAAAATACTTCCCCCCAGACCTGAGGGGCCATCATGTGCTTGTCTGTACAGACAACACATCGGTGGTCTCTTACATCAACCAACAGGGGGGGTCTGAGGTCACGTCACTTGTGCAAACTGGCTCACCAGATCCTTCTGTGGGCCCAAGGGAATTTCCTCTCTCTAAAGGCAATTTACATCCCTGGGTTTTTAAATCAGGGAGCAGACATCCTATCGAGGCAGGGGCCGAGGCCCGGGGAATGGAGACTCCACCCTGAAGTGGTGTAGCTCCTATGAAAAACTTTGATCGAGCAGAAGTAGACCTGTTCGCATCTTAAGAGACGACACACTGTCCACTGTGGTTCTCACTCAGTCAGCCAGCTGGGGCTAGACGCTATGGTGCAGACGTGGCCGAGGTCCTTTTCTCTCAGGTGAGAGGGTTGATCCTTCACCCCCGCCCAGAATTGTTAAAACTTTGGGCTTGGCCTCTGAGGGGGCCGAGGTGCTTTCATCTTTGTCGAGATTTCACACGGACAGGCACTTGTTATTATGGCGTTGTGGATATAGTGCTCCCACCACGTCTCGATGCAGCTCGAGTTCCCTTGAAAGGGAACGTCTCAGGTTACGTATGTAACCCTGGTTCCCTGAAGAGGGAACGAGACGCTGCGTCGCCCTGCCATACTTCCTGCATGCCTGTGAGCGACTTGCTTCAGCCTATCAGAAGCTAGTGACTGTTTGTTCCAGGTATGCTTTATACCTCACGCCATTGGACTGATTTCATACGTGCTTCATGACGCAATCAGAAGCAGAGGCGTTCCCACCGTGTCTCGACGCAGCGTCTCGTTCCCTCTTCAGGGAAACCAGGGTTACATACGTACACTGAGACGTTTTTTGACTGGAATGTTTTTTTCCATTCTCCATGAATAGTTGTTTTGCATCATCATCTGTTCCTTTCTCCCAAAAAACAGGAAGCGAGCTCAGGAGATGTGGAACTGGATTCACCAGCTTGAGTCAGAGAAGTTTGACCTCTTGGATCAAATGAAGAGACAGAAGTATGAGGTGTGGTGACTTTGTTTGCTGAACTGAGGTTTGGTAAACTGGTGAAAGATTTCATTGTATGAAACCTGATGGTGTTTGTATTGCAAATACTAATCTGTGCTTAGTTTAGAGAAAGTCAGATAGAGAGATAGATAGATAGAGAGTGTAGAAAGTGAAAGCGCAAATAAAACACTGTATTTATCTGAAATGTGCTTCCTTCTCAACAGATTGTTGTTCTACTGAACAGGATTTCTCACGCCCAAAAGTTGTAAGTCACAATGAGTTAATGAATTGATTGTTTCAAGTTGTTCTAAACATAATAAACTCATGCAGAAAAATGAGTCACTTTGAAACACAAATGAAAACAATATGTGTTCTAAAATCAGCTCAAAATATCAAACATGTTTGATATTATCCACCTCAATGGATTCATTGTCTGAAGCTAAAAATATCTTTGCCCATCAAAATGCACTTTTCTGTGAAACCTGTTAACTCAGACTGCTCAAAATCTGCAGACTGACTTTGACTTTCGGCAACTAGCATCAACTTTTCCAGGCTGCAAATCTGGGTAAAAATCTGAACAAAAGTCATATAGTGTATTCCTGCCTTAAAGGGAAAGTGCATCCAAAGATGAAAATTCTGTCATTATTTACTTACTCTCATGTCATTCCAAACATGTATGCATTTCTTTCTTCTGCTGCACAAAAGAAGATATATTGAAAAATATTGATAGCCAAGCAGTTTCGGTTCCCATTGACTTCCATTGTATTTTTATTTTTTTGTCAATACAATGGAAGTCAATGGGAACCGAGACTTGCTTAGTTTCCAACATTCTTCAAAATATCTTATTTTATGTTCCACAGAAGAAAAAAGTCTTAAAGGTGAGTAAAGATGAGTAAATGATGACACTTTTTTTTGTGGACTATCCCTTTAAGCGAAAATTAGGCTTAACTTATTTCTTAAGCATTTTTCTTTCATGAAAAAGACTAATAGTCTGTCATTAAGAAACATTGTCTCTGAATTGTGCTGATGTTTCACCTCTTTCTTTATCACAGCAAAAAAGTTCATGGTAAAGGAAAGGTCGGAGGTCGCTGGAAATAAGACATTGGAAAAATTCTGAAAAGCCAACAAGGAAGCTTTCACTTCTGACAATTTCACAGCATCTCCAAAAGAATAACATTTCAGAATATGTTCAAAACCTCTCTCAGATCTGATGTGCTTGGATTAGATTAATCACTTCTGCTTGTTTTATTCTAATTTGTAAGGCACTTTGGATAAATGTGTCTTCTAAATGAATAAATGTCAATGTAAAATGCATCTGATTCCTCACTCATTCACAGAGAGTCTTTTAGCAAACTAGACTGGTTATGCAACTGAAACTGTTTCACTCTGAAAGGGAAGAGGAATGAAAATATACTGGAAATGAAAATAAACTGTCAGAGAGGAGTGTCTTTGGTGTGATTAAAGAACGTTTGCCTTCATCCATACCATTTAAAACGGCCTGAGAATCCTGTTTTCATGAGGATGCACAAAAATTGTGGTTTCCAGCTCACATGTTTGGCTATTAATAGCAAAAGTAATTTCCATGTACTTTCTTCAATCTCTTTTTTTTTCCCTCAATGTTTATTTTTTGTTAAAAAAATGTTAAATGAATGTTAAATGATTATGAAAAATATACATTATACAGAACAGATAATACCCCCCCCCCACCTAACCCCATGTAACAGTCAGACCAGAGAAGAAAAAATAATAATAAAAATAATTTTAAATAAATAAAAAATAAAAGCACAATAATAATAATAATAATATACAAACATGTACATTCAGAATAATTCTTTAGCAGAAGTGTTCTCCACAACGGTTAGCAAAGGTTGCCAAGTAATAAAAAATCTCTTATTTGACCCATTCATAGAACATCATAGCTTTTCCAATTGTATGTTATACATCACGTCTTTAATCCAATGTCCATATGTTGGAGGTGAAGAGTCTTTCCATTTGTACAAAATTAGCCTTCTGGCAAGAAGTGAACAGAAAGCAATAACATCAGACTGGGATCTGCTTAGATTATTATCTTGACTAACAACTCCAAATATTGCTGTCGACATGGCTGGAGCGATACATTTACCAAACATTTTAGAAAAGGTTTCAAAAATTGGGCCCCAGTATTCTAGCAATTTCGGACATGACCAAAACGTGTGATATAAAGTAGCAGGAGCTTGTTTACATCGATCACAAGTAGGGTCTACATCACTTTTAAATTGAGCCAATCTGTCCTTAGACCAATGGAGACGATGTACAATTTTAAACTGGACAATCGTGTGCCTGAGACTTATAGAGGATGAGTGTATTCTCCGAATTGCTTCCTGCCAAACATCGTCTGATATTTGATCCTCAATTTCTTTTTCCCATTTTTGTTTAAGGCAGTCAAATTGTGTAGATTGAGTAGTCCATAGACTTTACTTATGGACTGTTTTACTCCACACCTGTACTCGAGAATAGAATCGATGAGAGATGGAGCGGGACAATGAGGGAAACAGCTTGAATTTGATGACACAAAGCTTCTAAGTTGTAGATACCTAAAAAAGTGTGTATTAGGAATAGCAAATTTTTGGACTAACTGTTCAAAGGAGGCAAATGTGTCATTCAAATATAAATCATGTAATGACCTAATGCCATTTTTTAACCATATGCTGCATCTGTCATAGAAGGAGTAAATATGTGGTTCTGTACAACAGGTGAGGCAAGCAGAAGGTTGTTAAGTGCAAAATGACGTCTAAACTGAAACCAAATTTTTATAGCTTGTAGTACAACTGGGGAGAGTGTAAGGTTAGATACTGAATGTGCCAGTGGCAGCCTAGAACATAATACTGACAGAAGGTTATATCGAATGGATGATTTCTCCATCTATGCCCAGCTGGCTCTCTCATCTTCACCCAATAAGTATAGAATTGCCCTGATATTCACCGACCAGTAGTAATATAAAAAGTTCGGAAGGGCAAGACCACCTAAACTACGGGGCCTTTGTAATATTTTATCCATTGTCCTAGGGCGTTTTTTATTCCAAATAAAACTTATAATTTGAGTATTTAAATTACAAAAAAAAGATTTTGTGAGAAAAACTGGCAAACATTGGAAAATGTATAAAAACTTGGGCAAAACAGTCATCTTAATGATGTTAATCCTTCCACCTAGGGAAAGGTGCAAGGAGTCCCACCTTTCAAAATCCTGCTTCAGACTAGCTAAAAGAGGTTGATAGTTGACTTTATAAAGCTCTTTAAAGTTCTGCGTAAACCAGACCCCAAAATATTTAAACTTTGTCGTGGTGATCTTAAAAGGGATTGAAGAATCATGGAGCCAATTGGCATAAGATCATTCTTTTGATAATTAACTTTATAGCCAGACAGCTGACCAAATTCATTAAGTAAATTTAACAAATTTGGAAGACTCAAGGATGGGTCAGAAATGTACAGCAACGAGGGGGCGCTAGTGTGCCGTAATGGAGTAGGTCACACTTTTGTGGAGCTCCGTGTAAAATCCTCTTGTTTTATTGAATGTATACTGCAGCAATCGTTTTTTATGTCATAGACTATCGTTTAAGTTGTATTCTAGTCTAGTGGGCTCATTTTTACGTCGAACATGCAAAGGAGCAAAGCTCAAAGCCAGAAAAATGCATCCTCTGCTGAGGCTAGCAACGAAGCAATACTAGCCGCTATCACGAAGCAAGGAGAAGAACAGTTAACTAGTGTTTCCAAGCTAGTTGATGACCTCAAAAAGACTATGGAGGGACGGCCTTGATTCAATCGATGCACACCTGGCTACACTACAGAGCAAACATCACGAAGTGGAACGTCGCATAGATGGCATGGATGAGGCTCTAACAGACGCCTCTAAAAGGAAACTTTTGATGTCCAAGTCAAAAAACTCTCATAAAAATGTTATGCTTGGGAGAAAATACTTAAGTTTGGTCTCGTTTTAAATAAGACCCTTGGCAGATTGTTGTTAAAGTGAAAAAATTGAAAAAGTGCAACCAAAAAAATGTTATAGAAGTTTAAGTTTATGAAAAATATTTATGAACATTATAATCAATATTTTATATAAAATATATATTTTATGAAACATTTAGAACTCTAAAACTGATATAAATTCAATATCTCAAAAAATGAGCTTTCAGTAAGATTTTGTTTGGGCGCAGTACCAGACTTTCCCCATTGGATGCCAGCAAAACTCCACTTAAGTATTTGCTCCCAAGCATAACATTTTTATGAGAGTTTTTTGACTTGGACATTTTTGTCCCTTTTGGACCTATGAGTAAGTTTTTTTTTTGTTTTTTTTTTGTTAATGTTAACTGCATGAATTTTGAGCTATTATAGAGCCAGTTGGATAAATTGTGCAATGATAATTGTGTGGTTTTGTTGGTATGGATGTCAGAGTGTGGTTGGTATGTGTGTTATAAAAAAAAATGTGTTTGTGTGCATGTGTGTGTTTGTAGTATTGAGAGAGAAAAACTCAACTGCAAATAACAAATCCAATCACTGTGTGCACCAGTGGAGTTTTGCTGGCATCCAATGGGGAAAGTTTGGTACTGCGCCCAAACAAAATCTTACTGAAAGCTCATTTTTTGAGATATCAACCTCAAATTTGGAACACAACTTATCTAGATTTATGGATTTGATTTTCTAGCCGTTTTAGAGTTCAACTTGTTTCATAAAATATGTATTTTATATAAAATAATATTCATAAATAATTTTCATAAACTTAAACCTATATAACTTTTTTTTGGATTTACTTATATTTTTTTTTAGCAATAATTCAGCAATAATCTGCCAAGGGTATTCTTTAAAATGATACCAAAGTTAAGTCTGTGCTCCCAAGCTTCAACTTTTTATGACAGTTTTTAGACATGGACATTTTTGTCCTCTTTGGACCTCTTTGGACCTATGTGTAACTTTTTTAAATTGATGCACAAGGGTTAAGGATGCACAAGGGTTAAGTGTTGTATGTAGTGAATTCAATGGTATCAAACTAAACTGTATTCAAAAACTAAAACAGAAATTTGACAGTTAAAACATTTCTGTTTCAGGAGAAACGGGAAGCCGCTTCCAGCTCAGCCTTGAGGGCCAAATCGTTTGTGAAGGGATCCAGTCCACCTTTGTGACAGGGCTGGCGTCTTTTTTTCCCTGTTTTTACATCTTTAACCTATAGTACCAAGAGGAGGCAGCCTGCACGCTTGAATTCATCCAGAGGTAAGATATTGTCTGTTAACACCTGCATTTTTTCTGGCCTAGCTGTGGCTCAAGCATGGTTTCAACAGGTCTGGTGATGGGATTTAGCAATTAACTTTGATTTAGAAAGGTTTAGTGCAACTTACAATATTCACAGAGGCAAGAAGATAGTGCATGTTGAGGATAGTTCATGTACATTTGTTGTCTTTGTTGTGCTGTTAGTCTGTGTGAATTACTAGATTTTTAACCAGTGTATAATTTTTCAGACGCTTTGTGGGTATAAACCCAGAAAAAGGGACAAAGGCTGCAAAGGGGAAAAGAAGAACTGTCAATTCACACGTCGCCAGCCTCTTGCGCAAGCTCATGGACTTTCAGTGGGATTTCATTTGAAAATGGTGAGTAAGATGTACACATGTTCAAACAGCAATGACTCAGGAGGCTGGGGAAATTCATTCTAATGTTCATTCTCAACTGCCTTTCAAAGTTAGAATGCTGAACTCCTCTTCCATGCTCTTTTGCCATTCTTTTTTTGTTCTTTCAATGAATTGTACGCATCACACTTTCTATTATTTTATGTTATTCTGTCTGTTTTGTGCTCTGTTTCTAAAATTTGCTTTTGTTAGGTCAAGCCATGTGATATAATTTTGGATTAAAAATTTGAAATTATGGAACTCATATCTCTCTCTCTCTCTCATATACAGACCCAAGACTTTGCAAAGGATCCTCATTGTGTGCTTTCAGAAAATGATTAGTGGTCTAAGCAGTGACAGTGTTTTTATTGTTTATTGCTCTTTATTGATGAAGAGTTCCATTAAGTGTTAAGTATTGGTTTGAATGTATTCATACATGTTGAACTTTAGTGGTTTAGGTAACACTAAGTGTTGAGGTTCAGTATTTTGTTATAATGAACAATGTATTTGGGTTTAAAAATGTATTTGCTACTTTTTAAGCCATGAACATGAGACAATGAGATTTGTTTGTGATTTATCTGAGCCTATGTGTAACATTTTTATGTGACCAGGAGTCACAGTGTATATCCTTGGTTTGAATCTTTTTAGCTGAATTTTAGCAGTTCAGGGAACATTAAATGTTGAGGTTTAGGGCCCTATCTTGCACTGACACAGCGCAAAGCCAAACGCAAGTGTCTTTGCTAGTTTAAGACAGACGCAGTTGTTATTTTCCGTCCAGTGACCACAGATGTCAGCAATGAACATGATATACAGTATATTTCTGTGATTGGTCTGATCCATGTGTGCCTACATTTGTAAGTATTTACTTTTCAATGTTTGTATGACAATAAAAAAAAAAAAAATTCAACACGGAACTATTCGTTTTCTGATGTTATCTGATGGATTATGCCTATTCTTGTATTAACTCAAGATAGAATATGTCTTTAACAATCAGTGGTACACGTTACTATGCTAAAAATAATTAACAATATTTAATGGAAACAAAATAAATGGGGATTTAACAGGAAAATAATGGTAACACTGCTGTCAGTTTCCTGTTTTTTCTGTGATTCACAGTAAATTCGTGGGAAGTGCACTGTTAAAAAAACATTAACATGAATTAACTGTTAAAATACATAATGGTAACCCTGCTGCCAGTAATTTCCTGTTATTTAACAGGGAAATAATTAACAATGGTAAAGATTGAGATAACAAGGATTCTTGAAAGACAGATAGCAATAATGGGGAAAGTTGAGTAGAGAATTTTTTTAAGAATTTAGTTGGATATCTGTCTGGGCCTGGGGTTTTGCCGGTCTGCATACTTCTGATTGCTGCTTCTGTTTCTGAAATTGTAATTGGTGAGTCAAGATGGGCAGCTTTTTCAGGGTCTATCAATGGTGTATCAAGTTTTGAAAAAAAATCTTCTAAAGTCAACAGGACAGAGGGTGGATCTGAGGAGTATAACGACTGATAAAATTTATAAAAACAAGAATTAACCTCTGTACTATCCATGTGCTTCAGGCCTTGATCATCACATATCTCAGAAATAATATGATGAGCTGATTGCTGTCGCATTTGGTGAGCCAGAAGTTTCCCAGCCTTTTCCCCATACTCATAAAAAATACACCTCAATTTAGAGATAAGGTATTCTGCTTGTTTAGTTGCCAGCAAATTGAATTCAGTTTGTAACAACATACGTTGTTTTAGTCTTGCTGGAGATGGCGAACAGCTATTCAAAGAGTCGAGTTCTAATATCTGATCTGTCAATTTCTTTAATTGATCCTTTCTGGTTTTACTCTGACCTGCACAAAACGAGATTATTTGGCCTCTCAAATATGCCTTCAACGCTTCCCATACAGTTGACACAGCCATTCCCGGAGTCATATTTACACAACTTAAGAAGTTAGTCTATTTCAGAGGCAATATAACTCACAAACGTCTCGTCTGAGAGGAGAGTGGAATTAAATCTCCACGGGCGGTAGTTTGGTTCTTTGGTAGCAATACCGTCATAGCCAGTGGACCGTGGTCTGAAATAATTCTGGCTTCGTAATAGCATTTTATAACTGACGATAAGAGATTGTGTCTATGATTAAATAATCTATTCTATATCTATTCCGGGTGATAGGGTTACGAAATCTCCAGACATCAGCCATTCCGCATCCTCCCATCCATGTCCTCGGATTTGTCTCGCAGCTCACGGCTTGTAGTTCGTTCACTTCATCCGTCCACGTTGACATACTGCCTTCCATATCTTTAATGGTAGTTTTCATTTGTTCAATGTCAGTCCGCATTAGCGTCGCGTTGTTTGCAATTTCCTTTCTGACAGCTTGCAGCTCGCTCTTTAAAAAGTTGAAATCGTCAGCGAGAGAGTTCTTAAGTTCAGTTCTTATCACTGCAGAAATATCAGGATCTGCGACTTCAGTTCTTCCATATCGGTCATGTCTGGTGGATTCGGTGTGCGGTCACGGTCAGAAGCTGAACTCTGCGTCGAGGGAGTATCGGGCCTAGAATCGCAGGATCCTTTGTATTTATATTTTCGAAGCTTATATTTTCGAGGCATCACTCTTTCCGAGGCTCGATCACTGCACACTGTGTGTTCAGGAATACATTATAAATCGCGCTGGGGATGCAAGTATTGAATCACAATATGTGTATTGTGATTGTCAAAACATTTTAGTAGCCTATAGGCTAACTAAACTGAATTTTATTAGGTTTAGTGACAATGTTACGCTTTTTTATTATTTCAATTAAATTCAATTATTGTGATTTGATTTAATATTGACTCATTTGGATAAATATTAGGTAGGCTACACAAGATAGGCATTAATTTTTCTCAAGAAAAAAACAACTTACTTTATTCTGTAAACATACAGAGAGCCTATCAGCTGGCAGTATTATTTAAGGTTAAAAATAACACAAATTAAATATAATGCGTTTTTTTATTATAATAACAACTTTATTTAATGATATAAGTAAAAATATAATAAACATGCAATATATTTAGCAAAATACTCTCTATAGCTCTTTTTTTCTAGCCAACTAATGGCGCTTTTCCATTACCAGTACCGGCTCGACTCGCCTCGACTCAGCTCGGCTCGGCTCGCTTTTCGCTCCGTTTTCCATTGCAGATAGTACCTCCACAATAGTACCTGGTCGTCATAGCGACGCGGCAGGAAACTGCAGTGACTTAATCTTTTACGCGAGACTCGCGAGACACACCCGCTACCACACACACAGGACAATGGAGGAAATCGAGTGTATGCTGTTTTTGCTTTTGTTTTTGCTGTTTTTTTATTCGGGATACTCCGTCTGGCGCGTGCAATGATGACGCAGTGAATAGTGACGATTCTCTCTGACCAATCAGCAGTCTGCCTTGTTTTCACGTCACATTTTAGTATCGCCTCAGCTCGCTTAGAACCTCGCCGGAGGTGGTACGAAAAAAAGTACCTGGAAGCCGGTACAGGTACAACTTTTACACAGTGGAAAACCAAACAGAGCCGAGTCGAGTCGAGTCGAGCCGAGCCGAGGCGAGCTGGTAACAGTTACTGTGTAGTGGAAAAGCGCCATAACTATACACGGGTTTCTTGTATACAAACAATACCGGATGCGCGCGCAATAATTTCTTGTTGACTCAATAATAAACTGCAATTTCAGAGTTGGATCTGTTTGTTTGTGTCTCATATTAATATAACATTATGTAAAACGTCCAACTGTTTACGAATCAAAATCCAGACATACTGTGATGCATGTATGAATCATGTTAGACTAAGTTAGTAATGTAATAGCCAATGTTAGCAGTGCAGAATCTATAGAGCCCGAATTTGCTTTTATATAAGTTAACCTTGTTTACGTTACTTTACGACCTGCAACATTTCATGACACATATAACGTTACTTTACTGTAAATCAGAGATTTGACGATGGATTATGTGGGAAGCCATTAGTACCTCCGACCGTGGCGATTATATTAAAAAACTTACTATCAGCAATGGTGAGATCTTGCCGGATCCCTACGCAATACATGAAGATCTTTGGATTGTGGATGACAAGAAGTGGCCAGCAATTGTATGGCCTGATATATACAGTGTTGGGGAGTAACGGAATACATGTACCGGCGTTACGTATTCAGAATACAAATTATGAGTAACTGTATTCCGTTACAGTTACCATTTAAATAGTTAGTATTTAGAATACAGTTACATTGTTGAAATCAATGGATTACATGACGATACTTCTCTGTTTCACGAGTTTATTCACTCACTAAAAAAATTAAGGTAACTCCATGCATTTCTCAGAAGCCCCAATATGAAAAGAAAAAAAAAAGCGCGGTTTGCGCGGGTTTGCGTGATCAGTCACAATGGAGTCGGAAGAGGAGCAGCGGGAGCTAGAGGTAGAGATGGAGCCGGAACAACAGAGCAGGGCAAGAATGTGTTTTTATCTTGGAAATTCAAACAGCATTTCACATTAAAGAAAAGAAGGGAGAACGAAATATAACTGTGCAGCGCAACCTTTGCTTGCCAGCAACCAACCTCCTTTCAGCGTCGTCCAAAGACTCCACCACCTCCAATCTGAAGAAGCATCTTAATGTAGGCCTACGTTTTTTTTTCCAAATACTTGCAGTCAAAACTTGAAATATAAATTCTCAGAAAATGCATTAATACCAATAGTGAAATCCAGACATTAGAAAAATATCGGTCTACATGCGTTTTATATTTAATATGAGGGAAATAAAACATGCGTGAAACAAAAAAAATATTTAACTTTTAGGTGCCAATCTGTGAATTACATTGCGCAAACCAAAAGTAATACTAGGCCTACTCACCGGATGGATAAGGGTTGGCTCTCCACACAGAACATAAAATATTTATTTTATTTTATTTTATTTTTAGTATTCGCATTTATGAGGAAAAAAAAAAATGTTAAGGTTGTGACAGTTCTCTGACCTGGGTTGCGTGAGCGCTCTGAAAGCGTGCGGCAGTAAAAGACTGCTTTAAAACTTTCACAGAGACCTCAAACAGAAAGCACAAAGGCTTTCTTTAAAGTGATTTTCGTTTTGTATTAATTGTATCTTAATTTTAATCAATATTTCATCAACCAATTGCCTAAGAAGTAGGCTAAATATAGGAGACAATCACGGAGGCGGTGAACTGGAGCTGGACTCATAAATGAACGCCCGTTTCACACATAGCCTACTACTCTGTTTGCAGTGCGTATGCGGTGCATATTTTTTCTCTCCCGTACCCATGTTAACAGGTTAGAGCTTTCACACTGCACGCGGATGCGGTCCGTTTATCCGTTCCTGGAGCGGTGCGTATACTGCAGTGCAGAGATCTTTTCCGCACCGAGTCTACTGCTGTGCTGCAAACGCTGAATTAAAGTGACAGCGCATTTTTCGTGGTAAAAATAAACACAAATTGAGCTGAAAATGTAGTAATTTCAGTATAAATGCATTTAATTAAATAAAAGTAGTGATACATAAATTAATTTAATTAAATAGCCCTACTGTTTTTTTTCCCTGGTCATCTTTTTATTTTTAGACCTCGTGAAATTTTTTAGAACAATTAAAATATCTCCTTTCTATTGACATATTCATAATTATTACTTTTGCCAGTTCTTTGTGACAGCTTTTAGGTGCTTTATTGGCATACGCGTCACCAACGCATCACCACACCCCACCCCACAAGAATAGTCCTGTTTATTGGATTTGATGTCCGACACTTATAAAATGCAATTCAATGTGGAAGTAATCCAAGTATTCAGAATACATTACTCAGATTGAGTAACGTAACGGAATACGTTACAAATTACATTTTTGGGCATGTATTCTGTATTCTGTAACGGAATACATTTTGAAAGTATCCTTCCCAACACTGGATATAT
>NW_028155896.1:0-34000 GCF_963993115.1 Abramis brama | reverse complement strand
AAAATTCAAATCAAAATACCTTGAAAACTAAACCAAACTGCCGTTCTATATACTATATTAGCCAATGAGACTCATTTAAACTAATAAACTCTAAACTCATACACTTATAAACTAATTAACTTATAAACTCATGAATTCATAGACTTATGAACTCTTAAACTAATAAATTAATAAACTCTGAACTCTTAAACTCATTTAAACTTATAAACTCTAAACTCATTAAAACTTATAAACTCTAAACTCATTTAAAACTTATAAACTCTAAACTCAAAAACTCTTATACTTATAAACTCATCAATTTATACACTTATAAACTCTAAACTCATAAACTCTGAGTGTGTGTGTGTGTGTGTGTGTGTGAACACACACACACACACACACACACTCTAAACTCATTTAAACTTAAACTCATTTAAACTTATAAACTCAAAACTCAAAAACTCACAAACTGTGTGTGTGTGAGACAGTGAGCATGTCTGTGTGTGAGTGTGTTAGTGAGGGTGTGTGTGTGTGAGTTAGTGAGGGTGTGTGTGTCTGTGTGTGAGTGAGTATATGTGCGTGAGTGTGTGTGTGAGTTAGTGTGTGTGTGTGTGTGTGTGTGTGAGAGAGAGTGTGTGTGAGTTAGTTAATGTGTGTGTGTGTGTGTGTGTGTGTGAGAGAGTGTGTGTGTCTATGTGTGTGTGTGTGTGTGTGAGAGAGTGTGTGTGTCTGTGTGTGTGTGTGTGTGTGAGAGAGAGAGAGTGTGTGTGTGTCTGTGTGAGAGCGAGTTAGTGTGTGTGTGTGTGTGTGTGTGAGTGTGTGAGAGAGAGAGTGTGTGTGTGTGTGTGAGATAGTGAGCATGTCTGGTTGTGTGTGTGTGTGTGTGTGTGTGTGTGTGTGCATGTGTGAGTGTATGTCCGTGAGTGAGTGTATGTGCGTGTGTGTGTGTGAGAGAGAGTTAGCAAGGGTGTGTGTGTGTGTGTGTGTGTGTGTGAGAGAGTGTGTGTGTCTATGTGTGTGAGCGTGTCTGTGTATGTGTGAGAGCGAGTTAGTGTGTGTGTGTGTGTGAGAGACAGTGAGCATGTCTGTGTGTGTGTGTGAGTTAGTGAGGGTGTGTGTGTGTGTGAGTTAGTGAGAGTGTGTGTGTCTGTGTGTGAGTGAGAGTATGTGCGTGAGTGAGTGTGTGTGTGTGTGTGTGTGAGCGTGTCTGTGTATGTGTGAGAGCGAGTTAGTGTGTGTGTGTGAGTGTGTGCATGTGAGTGTATGTGCGTGAGTGTGTCTGTGTGTGTGAGAGAGAGAGTGTGTGTGTGTGTGTGTTAATGAGCTTGTCTGTGTGTGTGTGTGAGTGAGTTAGTGAGTGTGTGTGAGTGAGAGAGATAGTGTGTGTGTGTGAGAGAGAGTGAGAGTCTGTGCGTGCGTGCTTGTGTGTGTGTGTATGTCGAAAATTTAAATCTAAACACCTTGAAGACTAAACCAAACTGCCGTTCTATATACTATATGAGCCATTGAGACTCATTTAAACTAATGAACTCTAAACTCAAAACGTGTGTGTGTGAGAGAGAGAGAGAGCGTGTGTGTCTATGTGTGAGTGTGTGTGTGTGTGTGTGTAAACTCAAAAACTCGTACACACTCATTTAAACTTATAAACTCTTAACTCAAAAACTTGTACACTTATAAACTCTAAACTCATATAAACTCTGAGTGTGTGTGTGTGTGTGTGTGAGAGAGAGTGTGTGTCTATGTGCGTGAGTGTGTGTGTGTGTTAATGAGCTTGTCTGTGTGTGTGTGAGTGAGTTAGTGAGTGTGTGTGTGAGAGAGATAGTGTGTGTGTGTGAGAGAGAGTGAGAGTCTGTGCGTGCGTGCATGCTTGTGTGTGTGTATGTCGAAAATTTAAATCTAAACACCTTGAAGACTAAACCAAACTGCCGTTCTATATACTATATGAGCCATTGAGACTCATTTAAACTAATGAACTCTAAACTCAAAACGTGTGTGTGTGTGAGTGAGAGAGAGAGAGCGTGTGTGTCTATGTGTGAGTGTGTGTGTGTGTGTGTGTGTGTGTGTGTGTGTAAACTCAAAAACTCGTACACACTCATTTAAACGTATAAACTCTTAACTCAAAAACTTGTACACTTATAAACTCTAAACTCATATAAACTCTGAGTGTGTGTGTGTGTGAGAGAGAGTGTGTGTCTATGTGCGTGAGTGTGTGTGTGTGTTAATGAGCTTGTCTGTGTGTGTGTGAGTGAGTTAGTGAGTGTGTGTGTGAGAGAGAGTGAGAGTCTGTGCGTGCATGCTTGTGTGTGTGTGTATGTCGAAAATTTAAATCTAAACACCTTGAAGACTAAACCAAACTGCCGTTCTATATACTATATGAGCCATTGAGACTAATTTAAACTAATGAACTCTAAACTCAAAACGTGTGTGTGTGTGAGAGAGAGAGAGCGTGTGTGTCTATGTGTGAGTGTGTGTGTGTGTGTGTGTGTGTGTAAACTCAAAAACTCGTACACACTCATTTAAACTTATAAACTCTTAACTCAAAAACTTTTACACTTATAAACTCTAAACTCATATAAACTCTGAGTGTGTGTGTGTGTGTGAGAGAGAGTGTGTGTCTATGTGCGTGAGTGTGTGTGTGTGTGTGTTAATGAGCTTGTCTGTGTGTGTGTGAGTGAGTTAGTGAGTGTGTGTGTGAGAGAGATAGTGTTTGTGTGTGAGAGAGAGTGAGAGTCTGTGCGTGCGTGCATGCTTGTGTGTGTGTATGTCGAAAATTTAAATCTAAACACCTTGAAGACTAAACCAAACTGCCGTTCTATATACTATATGAGCCATTGAGACTCATTTAAACTAATGAACTCTAAACTCAAAACGTGTGTGTGTGTGTGTGTGTGTGAGAGAGAGAGAGAGTGTGTGTGTGTGTGTGTGTGTGTGTGTGTGTGTGTGTGTAAACTCAAAAACTCGTACACACTCATTTAAACTTATAAACTCTTAACTCAAAAACTTGTACACTTATAAACTCTAAACTCATATAAACTCTGAGTGTGTGTGTGTGTGTGTGTGAGAGAGAGAGAGTGTGTGTCTATGTGCGTGTGTGTGTGTGTGTGTGTGTGTGTTAATGAGCTTGTCTGTGTGTGTGTGAGAGAGATAGTGTGTGTGTGTGTGTGTGAGAGAGAGTGAGAGTCTGTGCGTGCTTGTGTGTGTGTGTGTATGTCGAAAATTTAAATCTAAACACCTTGAAGACTAAACCAAACTGCCGTTCTATATACTATATGAGCCATTGAGACTAATTTAAACTAATGAACTCTAAACTCATACACTTATAAACGAATTAACTTATAAACTCATGAATTCATAGACTTATGAGTGTGTGTGTGTGTCTGAGTGAGTGTGTGAGCGAGTTAGTGTGTGTGTGTGTGTGTGTGTGTGTGTGTGTGTATCTATCTAACTTATTTATCTATCTATCTGTCATAAACTTCAAACTACTGTAAACTACTTTAAACTTCAAACCACTTTAAACTTCTTACGTTTTAAGCTCCCAGCTCCCAAGCAACTCCATAGCAACCAAACTTGTGTACCCTAGCAACCGTTTTGCAAGACCTATATCTCTGTATCAGAACATCGTATAGAGATGAGGTTTGGCTCTTTTGCCTCATGCTAGCAAACAGCACTTCCAACATGCTACACATGCTAGCAGTGAATAGCTACATGCTAATAGCGATTAGTTAAGTGTTAAATCATTCTAAGAACTCTATAAAAACTCCATAGTAACCATCTGTGAATACTACCAACCACCTAGTAACACCATATCATCCGCCCTGAATACCTTAGCAACCGCCTAGCAACCACCCAGAATACCTTAGCAACCACCTAGCAACACCAAAGCAACCACCCAGAACACCCTAGCAACCACCCAGAATACCCTAGCAACCGCCTAGCAACACCATAGCAACCACCCAGAACACCCTAAACTAAACTAATTTAAACTTTAAACTATTTTAAACTTTCAACTAATTTAAACTAAATTAAACTTCAAACTATTTTAAACTTTCAACTAATTTAAACTTTAAACTAAATTAAACTTCAAACTACTTTAAACTTTCAACTATTTTAAACTTTAAACTAAATTAAACTTCAAACTATTTTAAACTTTCAACTAATTTAAACTTTAAACTAAATTAAACTTCAAACTATTTTAAACTTTCAACTAATTTACACTTTAAACTAAATTAGACTTTAAACTACTTTAAACTTTAAACTACTTTAAACTTTTTCAAACTTTATGGTCCAAACTTTCTCAAGCCAACTTAAAGTTTGTCTCGACGAACTTTCGCATCTAGTTGATAATTATAGGCCAATTAGTATATTACCCACCGTTTCTAAAATTATGGAGAAACTAGTTGCAGAACAGATTAGCAGTTACTTGAGTAGTAGTTCATTTTCAATGCATCCAATGCAGTTTGGTTTTAGAGCAAAATATTCAACGGAAACTGCAAATTGTTTTTTTATAGAAAATATTAAAACTCTCTTAGACAAAGGTGGTGTAGTTAAGCAGTGTTCCTTGATTTAAAGAAAGCCTTTGACACCGTTAATCATAGAATCCTTATGTCTAAGTTAGCTTGTTTTAATTTCTCATCACATACACTTAAAGGAGAAGTTCACTTTTAAAATGAAAATTCTGTCATCATATACTCACCCTCATGTTGTTTCAAAGCTGTATGAATTTCTTTCTTCTGCTGAACAGAAAGGAAGATATTTAGAAGAATATCAGTAACCAGACAGTTTTTGGGTCCCATTGATTTCCATAGTATATTTTTTTCCTACTATGGAAGTCAATGGGACCCAAAAACTGTCTGGTTACTGATATTCTTCTAAATATCTTCCTTTCTGTTCAGCAGAAGAAAGACATTCATACAGCTTTGAAACAACATGAGGGTGAGTATATGATGACAGAATTTTCATTTTAAAAGTGAACTTCTCCTTTAACTTGATAGAGTCATATCTATCAGATAGATTTCAATGTGTTAGACTACACAATCACCTATCTAATGATTTAGGTATATCAACTGGTGTTCCGCAAGGATCTATCTTGGGTCCAATGCTTTTTGCTATGTATATAAATGATTTTCATCTTTCATGTCCTGGCACTAATATACAAATGTATGCAGACGATACAGTGATTTATATACATGGTAATAGTCTGACACAAGTTGCAAATGAACTTACGAATTCTATGGTTAATGTGTCGGCATGGCTAAAAGAGAATTGCTTGCAACTAAATGTGTCCAAAACAGTATGTATGTTTTTCTCTAAGTCTAACAGTATTATTAAAGAGCCGGATGTTTACGTGTCAGGGGTGAGGCTGCAGGTAGTGCCACAATATAAATATTTGGGAATACTGATTGATTCTAAACTTACATTTAAAGCTCACGTAAAAAAGGTTTGTAAGCAGGTTAAGTTTAATCTATAATTTTAAGCTTACTAGAGATAACATGTCATTAGAAGCAGCTAAGATGTTTATGTATTCTATTGTTATCTCTCACATGACTTTCTGTTTAACCACCTGGTCTCAGGCGAGTTCAGTGACTCTAAAACCATTAGAGTCCTTATACAAACGTACACTTAAGGTCTTTAATAAGAAATCGGTATATTCTCATCATTGTCCAATACTGAAAAAATATAATTTATTGAGTTGGGAAAACATGATGAAGTATGCAAATGTATGCTTGATGTATAAAATTATTTATGGTTTATCTTCTCCCCCTCTTGGTCAGCTAGTTCGTATTAGAACAACTGATTATCGCTCTACAAGAGGCGCATTAAGACAAGACTGTATCATACCGCTTAGACTAAGTAAATTTAGTCAATCTGCTTTTTCTGTTAAAGCTGCACAAGAATGGAATACTATTCCGACAACTATAAGAGATCTAGACACATGTGCTTTATTTAGGGTTCAATTGAAGAATTGGTCAATCAGTACTCAGATCTGTCAACACTAGAATCTTATATCTGCTAGCCATCCTATTATTGTTTGTATTTTGTTGCATTGTTTTGAATTGATCTTAAATTGTTTAAATAGATTTTTATTGTATTGTGTAATTATTAAATTTTCTATTATGTATTCTTAATCATATTTTCTTTAGGTTGACTTGTAACATCTTGTCCAGGGACTACAGATGAAAAATAGCCTTTGGCTAATTCTGATACATTTACAGGAATGTTTTTATTAATGTACAATGTCCCTGTCAAACTAAATGAAGCTAAAAAAAAACAAAAAAAACTATAGGGCCAAATGTCCGAAAAATTATTAACAGCAGTTTGACTTAAGGAATTATCCCAGCTTATTGCAAGGAGGCAACTGTTGTACCTCTAATTAAAAAGCAAAATCTGGACACTACTATTTTAGCTAACTACCGACCGATATCAAAGCTTCCTTTTATTTCTAAAATCTTAGAAAAAACTGTTTTTGCACAATTACAATCCTATTTAGATACAAATGGTATTTTAGAAATTTTTCAATCTGGTTTTAAAGCTTTTCATAGTACTGAGACTGCACTTTTAAGAGTTTTTAATGATCTTTTATTAACTACAGACCGTGGAGACTCAGTTATTCTTGTGCTTTTAGACCTTACTGCTGCTTTCGACACAATTGATCACACCATTCTTATCTCTCGCCTAGAGCACTGTGTAGGCATCCGAGATACTGCCCTGCAGTGGTTCAGATCGTATTTATCTGACCGATTTTTCTCTGTAAAACTTGGTGACTCTACATAATCTATCGCCCCCCTTCTCTGTGGAGTCCCTCAAGGCTCAGTTCTTGGACCACTACTGTTCTCCTTGTACCTTCTCCCTCTTGGAAATATTTTTAAAAGACATGGTATTTCTTACCATTTTTATGCGGATGACTCGCAAATCTACTTACCACTGAGAAGAGATGCAAACGGTTCCCTGACTCCGTTACTTGAATGTCTCAAGGATATTAAAACCTGGATGTCTTTTAATTTTTTTAATTTAAACGAAGAAAAAAACTGAGATCATTGTGTTTGGACCCAGCCGAGTTTGTGACTTTGGGTCCCTGCAGCAATATGTAAAGCCAGTAGTTACCAATTATGCATTAAAGGTATAGTGGAGGATTTTCTTTTTCCGGGTGGATCATCAAGACTATTGGTCCTCCTAGTTGTCAATCATTCTGGTGATGTTTCAGCCGCAACAGTCATTCTATGTTACGAATGATTCTAAAAATCATTCTATGTTTATGTAAGGCCGTCGTACGTGCTCGTCCCTAGGTAGTTTTCGCTTTCTGCGCATGCGCACTTTCAGGTGTATATGTGTGGTGAGCTACGGTTTCAGCCATTCATTGAAGCTCGCCGTTCTCACCGGGTTTTTTCAAAATGTCTGAGGGTCGCAAGAGAAAAAGTGTCTACGAATTGTATGACAAGAAGAGAAAGGCCTCTGAAGAAAGAAACAAGACCAGAGTGTTTTTGGGAGAATATTTCACAAGCTGGCGTGCGCTAAAAGCACAGGTTGGGCTTCCCACGCGAAGTTTCTACTCGACAGGTAAAGTTTGGCATGCTATTTGGAGAAATCTATTTAAAATCACTGCTAGTAAAAGTTAATGTAAGCTATGATTAGCGATGCTAGCCCGGGCACGCGCACCGCACAGACATGGTAAACATCTCAATTTGTCTAAAGTAGCCTTATGACCAAATGGTAAAAGGTATCACGCTGAAATGTTCTAAAACCTTGTGTGTTCATTTTTGATAATTCCAATGTGTTCATCATAGTATTTATTACACAAATGCAACAAGCTACTTCTCCATTGCAGATCATGTCTTGAGTCCTCAATCGATCAGTATAATAAGTAAATAAAACACGGAAAAAACAAAAACAAAATTTGACATTTTGTCTTGCATGAATGTTTTTGAGTTAGTTTATAATTTGCAACATAATTGTGGCACCAAACGTGACTAGCCAAATTTGGATGCCCTTCCAAACAATCTACTTTGATGCATATCTGTGTATAGGCTTTTATGAGCCATGCCGACAGCAACTTGTAAACAGAGCGTGCACGAGCCCAGCAAACACAGAACGTTGGCACAACGTAGCCAACTTTCTAACAACGTTTTAACAACATGGCCAAAAGGTTGCTATAACTACGTTGTATAGTGAAGGTTGTTACAGCGTTGTCACAATGTTGGCATTAAACCACCGTTCAGGGCCATTGCTTAAGGTTGTGCCAACGGTGTCTTGACAACCACTGGACTACATAATGTACTCGTCACTGCCCTGAAGCGGGAAAATCAGCCTTTTAAATTCCAACCACCTGTCTTTGGGCTCATTGTGTTCTCATTCATCATCGAGCAAGGATACGTGAGTATTGCGTTTAGCCTACCTCAGCTATCAAACACAACCTACAACTTTAATTTCTAATGTGATTAATGTAGCATCGCTCGCACTGTTTAGTTTTTTGTTTGATTTTTCTGCTATTTAGTCTCATTTGTTTATTTGCTCCTCTGGATTTGTGGATGTTTCCCCAGTGACACCTCTCGGCTACTGTCCGCCATACAAACCCGGTTTTGTTCATTAAATGTTCTGACCTGCCTTTGCTTTTTATATTTTATTTATTATACTTAAAATAAATTTGTATATTCGTTTATTTCTTTTTTTCACAAATGTATGACTTTTGGACGTGCAATTTGATTATATGCAGTTTTAATAAAGTTGAATTAACGAAACCTTCTGTCATTTTTACTCTTCAAAGTGTAGGCTATACTTGCAGGTGTTGATAGCCCCATTAAATAATATAGATAAACGACAAAAAGTATATAATTCTCTAACAAAATACACCATATAAAAATATTGTCAGAACGTCGTCTCTCAGTTGCTGAATGTCGCGCAACAACGTTGCTACAGCCCTGTCACGTCTTACAATTCTACGTTGTTACAATGTTGCGAGCACGTAGACAGCGACGTTGCCTTAGCAGAAATGCAACGTGCCAGAGACGTTGCCACAACGTAAATGTGTTTGCTGGGAGGAGAACTAGGCTTGTGCATGCTCTCTCGTGCACACGTTTAATAGGCGTTCCCTCTCGGGAGCAGGTAGAGTGTTGCGCATGTGCATTTTTTCAAAAGGTGGAGAAGGCGGTTCTATTCTAAAATTCGGGAAAATCCTCCACTATACCTTTAAAATTGACAGTGAATTTAAGCTGGACAAGCAGATAAACATGGTGGTTAAATCCTGTTTTTATCAATTGAGGCTTTTAGCTAAAATTAAACCTGTTTTATCTTTTAATATTTTTGAGCAAGTGATTCATGCTTTTATTTCGACCCATTTGGACTACTGTAATGCACTTTACATTGGCGTGAACCAAACTTCCCTTTCACGCCTACAGTTAGTCCAAAATGCAGCTGCTCGTCTGTTAACAGGAACCCGGAAACATGAACACATTACTCCTATTTTGGCCTCGCTCCACTGGCTCCCTGTATATTTTAGAATACATTTTAAGATTTTAATGTTTGTTTTTAAGTCGCTAAATGGGTTGGCACCTCAGTACATTTCAGAGCTCCTGCACATTTACACCCCGTCAAGGTCACTGAGGTCTGGTGATCAGCTGCGGCTGAACGTGCCCAGGACCAGCCTGAAGACCAGAGGCAACCGCTCTTTTTCAGCAGTTGCTCCCAAATTGTGGAATGATTTACCACCGCACATTAAAGTTGCGCCCACCCTCCACACTTTTAAATCTCGCTTAAAAACATATTTTTATTCCCTGGCTTTTGATTCACCATGAGAGCTGCTGTGGTCTTCGTTGTCGCTGTCATTGTTGATGTTATTTTATTTATTTATTTTTATATATTTTTTTATTTATATTTTTATCTCTTTGGTAACCTTGTTGTTTGTTTAAATTGTGCTGTATAAATAAAGTGGATTGGATTGGATTGGATTGGATACTGAGATGTATATTTAATTCACATTTTAGCTATGGATTAGAACTAAATAAAAACGAATAAATTGAGATAACCCATTAACAGAATAACTGTATTTTACTGGGTTACATACGCTTTGGAGTAAATCCGTGCGTTTATGCGAGCTGAGCTCCATGTGGCAAAACAATGTGCTGTGTGTGTGTGTCTGCGCGCTATGTGTGTGGGTGTGTGCGCGTGTGAATGGCGAAAGCGCACGTGTGAACGAAAACTTTGCGCACTTGAATTTGACGAATCATTTTTTTTTTTTTTTTATTGACATATTTTAGAACATTAACAAAAAGGCATTCTTAGTTTCAGATTTTACAAACAAACCTGAGTGTACATATAAATATTACATCACAATATACATATCATTCCCTTCAGTAGGCTAAGTAAATTGAAGCCATGGTAAAAAATAAAATAAAAAATAAGAAGAAGAAGAATAAAATAGACGAACAAATAAATATATGAAGTAGGGGAGTAGGACATTTTTTAAATTATAAAACCAAAATCTTCAAATAAGGAGTACAAATACATTGCTTTAGGACTTTTCATCCTTCTCACTGTCTCCAAATATACTCTAAATTCCTCCTTAAAAATCAATAATCGTGGAGGAATTTTGAAAAATTTACATTTGTGTATATAAAATTTCAACAGAAGCAACACGTTATTAGTTACAAAAGATACCTTTTTATCCTTAATTAATAGTCCAAACTTAACAAATTCCCATGACAATATCAACCTTACAGGTATTCTTTGTTGCATCCATCTCAATGCATCATTCCAGAATTTGTTTACCAAAATGCACTGAAAAAAACAAGTGTTCAACCGTTTCTATCTCTACCTTGCATATTTGACATAAATTTGAATCCCCAACATTAAATCTTATTCTTAAAAATTCTTTTGTTGGATATATATGATTCAGAATTTTAAAGTGCACCTCTTTACATTTAGGATTAACAGGAAATGAAAGAAAATTAGTCCTAATTTTACACACTTCTTTCTTCTCATAATGACGAAAAATATAATTTCTCAATACCGGTCCTGGGAAACATTGATGTACTAAACAGTCTCTTAAGAATTTGTTAGAACATTTTCTGTCAACAAAGCTTACATTTTCTATAATAAGTTATTGTAGTTTAGGTATTATCCTTGAATATTTCAAATGTTCACTTACTAATTTAAACATCGGTAATGGAATATTCTTGATTTTTTTTTTTTTTTTTATATATATATATATATTTTCGAGGAGCAGCTTAGATTGTATTTACCACAAAAAGCAACATGGCTCAGTATATTTCCAACATTGTCCATTACATGTGATAGTGACCATATGCCTTTCTGCCACCACTCATCAATAAACAAAGATTTTTTGTTCACAGTTATACATCTGTTGTTCCAGATTGACATATTATGAGGGCTAAAATTATGCTTGAAAATCAATTTCCAGTATAATAATACTTGTTGATGGAAAGCAGAAAGTTTTACAGGGAGTTTGGAGAGTTCGAAGTCACATTGCAGCAGAAAACTTATGCCACCACATTTATTGAATACGATAGTAGGAATCTCAAACCAGAAAGAGGATTTATCATTAATGAAAGACTGCAACCATCTAAGTTTAATGACCCCATTCATAATATCAAAGTCAATCGTTTTAAGACCACCTTCTTCATAATCTTTAATCATATCACTTTTACGTATATAATGACTCTTCATTTTCCATATAAAATCAAAGTTTAATTTGTTAACTGCCTTTATCTTTTTTGCAGAAACTGCTAAAGAGAAACATGGATAGATGAATCTAGAAAGATTCTCTACTTTTGTCAATAAAATTCTTCCAAAAATCTTTATGTCTCTCTGCAGCCAAGTATTCACTATTAATTTACAATTATCCAAAGTTTTATCAAAATTTAAATGTTCTAAATTATCCATCTTCTTAGATAACCAGATACCTAAATATTTTACTTCATTTTTAACTGGGATATTGTCTAATATTACATTAGGATGATCATGAATGGCCAATAACTCACATTTTGACATATTTAGCTTTAAACCTGAAGCTTCTGAAAAAAAACTTGATTAACTGAAGTGCTAGGGGTATTTGCTGTTCATTTCTTAAAAAAAGAGTAGTCGTCTGCAAACTGATTGACAATAAAATTATTACCTACAAAATCAATGCCAGATATGGTTCCCATTTTGAGTAAAATAGACAACATTTCTGCTACCATTATAAATAATAAAGGAGAACATCCACATCCTTACCTGATGCCTCTTCTAACCACGAATCTTGGACATGTACCTTGAGTAAGAGCTACAGAACTGTTTATGTCTTTATAAAGCATTCCAACAATACTAATAAATTTAGGACCAAAACCCAAGTGTTTAAGAGTTTGAAAAATAAATGAATGCTCCACCATGTCAAAGGCCTTATAGAAATCCAGAAATAAAATGAAACCATCTTCTTCAATTAAATGACCATATTCAATCAAATCAAAAACTAACCTGATATTATTATGAATTGACCTATCCTTTAAGAAACCTGACTGAGTAACACTAATAATTTGTGATATTCCTGTTTTTAATCTGGAAGCCAGTGCTTTAGTAAACAGTTTGTAATCAGTATTTAGTAGTGTTATGGGGCGTAAATTATCTAATATCCTCTTATCTTTTCCTGGCTTTGGTAACAAAATTATAAGCCCTTGTTTCATAGTTGGCAATAATTCAATATTATTAATACACTCTTGTAAGGCTTCAAATAAAAGATATTTTAGGTCATCCCAATTTTTTTAATAAAAATCTGTGGTTAACCCATCAGGACCTGGCGATTTACCAGGTTTACTCTGTTTAATCGCCGCATCAAGCTCTTGAATGGTTATGTCTGATTCGCATAGTTCTTTAAATACACTATTAATAGACGGTATATTATTTTTTTATCATCTGAAAAAAAGAATTAGAATTAACAGAGGAAAAAGAAGAGGAATACAAAATGTAAACACCTCTTTTACTATTAAGTTAGGATTTAATTGTTCTACTTGGTCCACAATTAAACTATTGATCGAATTTTTCTCTTGTCGTCTTTTCTCCAAATTAATGAAATACAAGCTATTTTTTTCCCCCTCTTCCAGCCACTTAGCTCTGGATCTCACGTATGCCCCTTTTGCCTTTTTAATATAGAATTCATCTAGAATGGAATGAAGCTTAATAAGATTTTCTTTATCTTCATCTGACATGTTAGGTTGACAACAGCATTTATTAATCTCTTGAATTAACTGGATTTCTTTTTCACGTTTCTTTTTCATCAGATTTTTGCTAAAGGTCATTGAATATTCTCTTAATTTATGTTTTAAATATTCCCATTTAATACCACTTGGCATCTTTTTTACTTTAAATTCAGCAATTATTTTTTTAATATATGTACAAAAATCAATATGATTCAACAAGTCTGCATTGAATTTCCAATAGCCTCTAGTATTACAAGATTTATTTCTTTGTTCTAAGATTAAATTGATCACACAATGATCTGTTAAGGGGGCTCCTGAAATATTACATTTAGTCGCATTACTTGAAAGAGAATCAGATCCGAGCCAATAATCAATTCTCGACTTTTAAGTGGCATTCGGTTTGAACCACGAAAAGTGTCTGGCAGTGGGGTTTAAGTTTCTCCAAATATCAATAGGCCTATGTCACAAAAAAATTGAAGACCGGAAGTACGTCTGTTAGTAGGGTTACAGCTCTTCCGGTTAGCTTTTTACAATGGCGGAGTCCGATAGATACCGCTGGACCAAATATCTCCGCAACCTGCCTGAAGTCACATATGACGATGTGGTTCGGATGGTAAATGAAAACTCTCAAGTGGAAAAGCGTGAAAGCTGAGGAATGGCTGTCTACGTCCTGACGCAGAGCAACCCGGTACACTACAACAACAGCGGCGGGCCGTTCGCCAGTAAGGTAAACGTTTCTATGGTAACAGCGAGTTGGACCAATCAGCAGACGTTGCTGCTACGCTTAGGATTGTGGGTAGTGTAGGGTTTTTTTTCCATAAGATCGCGGATTTTTCTTAAAACAAGGTTGATTTCATACGAACTTATAGCTTCTACAGGAGCAAAAACATTCGTTTCACAACCTCATAGCTCGTGGTCAGTCTACCTCAGATGGTTTAGACATTATGGCTGATAATCTAAATCCTTATGGAGAAATACTGTTGACCGGAAGTTCTGAATCCCTACTCCGCGTTCCAGAAGCAGGAAGTGTGACATAGGCCTATTAATACATTGGATAAGCAGAAATTTTGAATAATACTGTTAACATGAGAAATATCAAATTTAGAAGGTTGTCTATCCATATATTCATCTGGTGTCATGTTGAAATCGCCACCGATTTTTATATCCATACACATTAACTAAAATGAAAAATATTTTGTCTAAGTGTAGGACCACTGTAAGCCAATCGCCATTAACATCAGCCTTGTGAGTAATAATCTTGCCTGGGCATTTATTCATGCATATAGCGACCCCTGCAGACCGATTTGAACCATGACTAAATATCATATCATCCCCCCACTGCTTTTTCCAAAAGGTAACATCTGCCGACTCTGAATGTGTTTCTTGTAGAAAAAAACAATGTGATTTTTGACTTTTGCAAAATAAAAAAATTGCCTTTCTCTTAACTGAGTCCTTTAAACCCCTACAATTTAAAGAAGAAAATGAGATATCAGATTTTAACGCGAACATGAACAATTAAACAGATAAAACTTCAACTTGAATACAAAAACAAAAAATTGAATCCAAATAAAGAAGTAGACTATATACGTGTAAAATTTGTGGGATAAAAAAAGTCCCATTCCTTTATCACTCCACCTCACCTCATATCAAAGAGAAGCAGTCAATACCCTTTTTACGAGATACGTTTACCCTCGATATATCCAAATGGTCCTCTAAACCCAGCTGCCTTGCCTTCCTTTCTGGCTTGTTCGATTCTTGGCCATAATTCACGTCTCAATAGTCTATCTTCTTTCGTCAGGTCTTCGGCAAAACGGATGCCAGCTTCTTTGCACACCGATGACGTCTTGGTTCTCTTCCATACTTCATCCCGCACCAATCTGCGGGTAAAGAGAATGATCACCTCTCTCGAACGACCAGTCTCCTTTCTTCCCACCCGATGCACGACATCCACAGCCTCCCCCATGGTAGGGCAGGGCAGGGCAAGTTTATTTATATAGCACATTTCATACACAATGGCAATTCAAAGTGCTTTACATAGAAGAAATTAAAATAATAAAAAGAAATAAGAATAATTAAAACAGTTTAGAAAAAAAAAAAAAAATACAGTACAGTACAGTACAAACAGTCGGACGAACATTGGCACAGTGCTCATTCATTAAATGCATAGCTAAACAGATGTGTTTTGAGTCTGGATTTGAAAGTGACTACAGTAGGAGCACATCTGATCTCTTCTGGAAGCTGGTTCCAGCTGCGGCTGGCATAATAGCTAAAAGCGGACTCGCCATGCTTTGAGTGAACCCTTGGTATTTCTAGCTGATATGATCCTAGTGATCTGAGTGATCTGTTGGGTTTATATTCAGTGAGCATATCTGCAATGTATTGAGGTCCTAGGCCATTGAATGATTTATATACCAGTAATAATACTTTAAAATCAATCCTAAATTTAACTGGGAGCCAGTGTAAAGACCTGAGGACTGGTGTGATATGTTCATATTTTCTGGTTCTGCTCAGAATCCTGGCGGCAGCGTTCTGTATGAGCTGCAACTGTCTTATGGTCTTTTTGGGAAGGCCAGTGAGGAGTCCATTACAATAATCCACCCTGCTGGTGATGAAAGCATGAACAAGTTTCTCTAAGTCTTGTCTGGAAACAAAGCATCTAATTCTTGCAATATTTTTCAGATGATAGTATGCTGATTTAGTTATTGCTTTGACATGACTACTGAAACTAAGGTCTGACTCTAGTGTCACACCAAGATTCCTGACTTGATTTTTAGTTGTTTGACCCCTAGAGTGAAGGTATGCATTCACCTTGAGAACTTCATCTTTGTTTCCAAAAGCAATGACTTCAGTTTTGTCTTTGTTTAACTGAAGAAAGTTTTGACACATCCAACTGTTGACTTCATCAATGCATTGGCACAGGGAGTCAATGGGGCTGTAATCGTTCGGCGATAGGGCTAAGTAAATCTGTGTGTCGTCTGCATAGCTGTGGTAAGCAATTTGGTTCTTTCTCATTATTTGGCTCATTGGGAGCATATACAGGTTGAATAGGAGTGGCGCAAGAATTGAGCCTTGAGGGACTCCGCATGTCATGGATGTACACTCAGACTTATGGTCTCCTACTCACATAATAACCTCTCCCATCTAAGTATGACCTGAACCATTTTAGGACTATCCCAGAAAGCCCCACCCAGTTTTCCAGCCTGTCAAGAAGTATGTTATGATCGACAGTGTCAAATGCAGCACTGAGGTCGAGTAGTACCAGCACCGATAATTTGCTTGAATCAGTATTTAAGCGAATATCGTTTATTATCTTTATGAGCGCTGTCTCTGTGCTGTGGTGTGGTCGGAAACCAGATTGAAAATTGTCAAAGTATCCATTCGAGCATAAGAATTTGTTCAGCTGATTGAAGACAACTTTTTCAATGATCTTGCCTATGAAAGGAAGATTTGAGATCGGCCTATAGTTGCTTAATATGGTCTTATCCAGATTGTTCTTTTTCAGGAGGGGCTTGACAACTGCAGTTTTCAGGGAGTTTGGAAAACTCCCAGAGAGAAGTGAGGCATTTACCACTTCTAGAAGATCTGCTTCTAAACTGTTCAATACACTTTTGAAAAACGATGTGGGAAGTGTGTCAAGAGCGCAGGTTGATGTTTTAAGGTGCTGTACGGTTTCTTCCAAAATTTTGCCATCAATTTCTTTGAAGTCAGACATACAGATGCTACTCAACCAGAATAATACTTTACTTTTAGTTCCCGCGGCGGCAAATTGCGGGTGTGTATTTGCAGCCTCTTACCGCTAAGAGGCGCTACAATCACAGACTTTGCAAAGTGTCAGTTTATTTTCTCTATTGCGTAATCTGCCGCCGCGCCGCGGCTCATTGAGAGCGATTGAAAGCTGGTAGCAACTCAATTTAAATGAAACATTGAACGAATTCGTAATCACAGTACTGAAATTACTGTAATTAAATTGAATAAATTGAATAATGAAAAAAAAAAAAATCAACATAAAACATTGCAATAGAAAAATAGGCCACATCAATGAGGCTTTGTAAGAGCATAAGACATATTACCAGTATTCAGACGATAGCTCTGTGGTCAATGCAACAACATGAGCTGTTCGGAGTTTCAAGCGCTGTGAGATCGAATCTCAGTGTAGCCGACTGTGTTTATGTTTTTCCGTTCTTGATGCTTAAATATGTAGCCTATCTATTCTGTTTATTAAAGTCAAGCATCTTGTTTAATTATCAATTGTACATTTCAACATAAATTTGTTACATTCCAGTTGAGCCGCTGCAAAGACGACACGTCTGATGAAGGAAGACTGTCAGCCAATCGCACCAGAAAATGAAGATGATGAAGCTCGTCTTTAATCTGCTAAATTATTTATTTTTTTGTGTGAATCATTCACGAAATTGAGATGACTGACAGTGATACCCGGCCATAGCAACAGAAGACATTTTTTAAAACAGATCGAACAAATCAGAAAAAAATAAACAACGAAAATTTAAAAGAAAAAGAAAATTAAGTTTGAAAACCCATCGCACATTTCAAGGTATAAATAAAGTGTCGGGACAGTTTATTTATTTAAAACAGGGTTGCATCGATAGAGTTTATTCCCTTTGCGATGCAAAATAAGAAACACAGAATCTTATTCTTGCAACATTTTAAATTTCTATTGTCAAATAAATTGCAGCTAAGTTAAAAAATTAAAACGGTACAAAACGAAAATAGTTCAAAGCAACATAAATTAAGAACAGGCGTTTTTCTTTGCCTCTCTCTCGCGCTGGATCTTTTTTTAGTAAGTTTATTTTGTCTCCCTCACTGCGCGCGCCGGGTCTCTCTCGAAATTAAACATTTCAAGGTAAAAACACACCATACAGCTGATAAAACTGTATATGTCGCTGCGTGTCATCCACACAAATCACGAAAGAAAAAACTGTAACAAATAGCCTTGTTGCTTCAAACATACAGCATGCTGCTGAATTCACCTTAAAATGAGATTGATCGCGAATTAAAGAGCTCTGTATCTGCTAAATTGAAATTGTGTGTGGAAAACCTTTAAATACAATAAATACAACTACAATATTTATAATTTAATAATATATAGGGCCTACATATAGACTTTTGGAGATTTATCTTTAAAAGAATTTTGCCTTTGCCTGGTCATCAGGCTGCTATCCGACACTCTCCATATGAAAGAGGAACATTAACACCTCTTGTCCTGCACCCCCACGATAAAGCCACTATAGCCTACTGCGTTCTCTAAACCCCCCACAGGCTATCTGAGTTTGAGACTGCAAAACAAAGAGTTTGCAATTCACACTTTAATTCTAGACATTAGCAATAGGCTATTAAAGTGTTGATAATGAAGGAATTAAATAATTTAGGCTATGTAGTAATATTTCTGTCATAAATGTTTATTACTAAATATTTAATTATTTCAATAATTCAATAATTAAAACGCTCAAATGTTAAACTCTTAACCCTCTGAGGTCGACAAACGCGCCGACGCGTTTTGCCGGATTTTCTCCACATTGTAGCACTATAAACTTAAATTACTCCATCATTTATGGTCATACAGAAAAAAGAAATATAAAAAAAGAATATGTGATATTTCTCCTTTTGTATGTGTCCACTTACAATCAAATCAAAACATTGTGCTTTTGTAAAATAAAGAAAATAAACAGGGTGTGCTTTCTGCCTCTCCGTCGCGGTGAACTTTTTTTTCTTGAGCACGTCTATAAACTGAAACAAAACTCAGCGAATACTTGTCACACATTTATGAGCCATATACCTTTATAAACATTTAAGTGTGTACTTTTAAATGATCGGATTCAAAACGAAAACAAATATTCTCTGTTTAAGTAATTTGTATAAAACCAACAAGATGTCCAGCTTCTCAAACGCTTGCTCATTACAGTTAATTTGGCCACGCCTACTCGCGCAAAAGATATTCACATGCAAATCTCCACATGGAACGCGAACGCGCTCGTTACCTCAACAACAAAACACTTCACTTCACTTTTCGTCGAGTTTGAAAGACGTGCCTGAGCTTACATTGGATTTAGGCTACCTCAGAAGAAGAAGAACGCGATTTGAAGACAAGAAAGATAAGGTAAGAAATTCTTACATAGCCTAGTTTGTTATTGTTGCATAAATGTCACGTTGCAGCTGAACTGTGGTGCGGTAAAGTAGGTTTTATGTTGGACATTCGTTAGACATTCGCCAAGCAAATTAAGGGACTGTCTCAAAACTGCACACACACACACACACACACACACACACACAAATAAGCATTCCAAGGTGCGAACCCATGCAAAACATACTAATAAAATGTAAAGATGTGAATTAAGTGGACAACCTATTTTTTGTCAAATAGGCCTAGATAGTTTTAAGCTATGAATGGGATATTCACTATGAATGGGTACATGGTTATTACATTGTACTCCCAAAATTTAATTTTACCTTATAGAAACAGGTGATATCACACCACCTGGAATTTGTTCACTAACCCTTGGAACACACCATACATGACTTGAATTTGGAAAATGTCATTTAGTCTATTTTTAATGAATTTTTGAAATACGCAAATCTATATAACTTCCTGGTCATGTGACCTGATGATGTCACACCACCTGGAATTTGTTCACTAACCCTTGGAACACACCATACATGACTTGAATTTGGAAAATGTAATTTCGTCAATTTTTAATGAATTTTTGAAATACGTAAATCTATATAACTCGTAAATCTATATAACTTCCTGGTCATGTGACCTGATGATGTCACACCACATGTAATGTATTCACCAACCCTTGGAACACACCATACACGACTTGGACTTGAAAAATGTCATTTCGTCAATTTTTAATGAATTTTTGAAATACGCAAATCTATATAACTTCCTGGTCATGTGACCTGATGATGTCACACCACCTGGAATTTGTTCACCAACCCATGGAACACACCATACACGACTTGAATTTGGAAAATGTAATTTCGTCAATTTTTAATGAATTTTTGAAATACGTAAATCTATATAACTTCCTGGTCATGTGACCTGATGATGTCACACCACATGTAATGTATTCACCAACCCTTGGAACACACCATACACGACTTGGACTTGAAAAATGTCATTTCGTCAATTTTTAATGAATTTTTGAAATACGCAAATCTATATAACTTCCTGGTCATGTGACCTGATGATGTCACACCACATGTAATGTATTCACCAACCCTTGGAACACACCATACATGACTTGGATTTGGAAAATGTCATTTCGTCAATTTTTAATGAATTTTTGAAATACGCAAATCTATATAACTTCCTGGTCATGTGACCTGATGATGTCACACCACATGTAATGTATTCACCAACCCTTGGAACACACCATACACGACTTGGACTTGAAAAATGTCATTTCGTCAATTTTTAATGAATTTTTGAAATATGCAAATCTATATAACTTCCTGGTCATGTGACCTGATGATGTCACACCACATGTAATGTATTCACCAACCCTTGGAACACACCATACATGACTTGGATTTGGAAAATGTAATTTCGTAAATTTTTTATGAATTTTTGAAATACGCAAATCTATATAACTTCCTGGTCATGTGACCTGATGATGTCACACCACATGTAATGTATTCACCAACCCATGGAACACACCATACACGACTTGGACTTGGAAAATGTCATTTCGTCAATTTTTAATGAATTTTTGAAATACGCAAATCTATATAACTTCCTGGTCATGTGACCTGATGATGTCACACCACCTGTAATTTGTTCACTAACCCTTGGAACACACCATACACGACTTGAATTTGGAAAATGTAATTTCGTCAATTTTTAATGAATTTTTGAAATACGCAAATCTTTATAACTTCCTGGTCATGTGACCTGATGATGTCACACCACATGTAATGTATTCACCAACCCTTGGAACACACCATACACGACTTGGACTTGAAAAATGTCATTTCGTCAATTTTTAATGAATTTTTGAAATACGCAAATCTATATAACTTCCTGATCATGTGACCTGATGATGTCACACCACCTGGAATTTGTTCACCAACCCTTGGAACACACCATACATGACTTGGACTTGGAAAATGTCATTTCGTCAATTTTTAATGAATTTTTGAAATACGCAAATCTATATAACTTCCTGGTCATGTGACCTGATGATGTCACACCACATGTAATGTATTCACCAACCCTTGGAACACACCATACATGACTTGGATTTGGAAAATGTCATTTCGTCAATTTTTAATGAATTTTTGAAATACGCAAATCTATATAACTTCCTGGTCATGTGACCTGATGATGTCACACCACATGTAATGTATTCACCAACCCATGGAACACACCATACACGACTTGGACTTGGAAAATGTCATTTCGTCAATTTTTAATGAATTTTTGAAATACGCAAATCTATATAACTTCCTGGTCATGTGACCTGATGATGTCACACCACATGTAATGTATTCACCAACCCTTGGAACACACCATACATGACTTGGATTTGGAAAATGTCATTTCGTCAATTTTTAATGAATTTTTGAAATACGCAAATCTATATAACTTCCTGGTCATGTGACCTGATGATGTCACACCACATGTAATGTATTCACCAACCCATGGAACACACCATACACGACTTGGATTTGGAAAATGTCATTTCGTCAATTTTTAATGAATTTTTGAAATATGCAAATCTATATAACTTCCTGGTCATGTGACCTGATGATGTCACACCACATGTAATGTATTCACCAACCCTTGGAACACACCATACACGACTTGGACTTGAAAAATGTCATTTCGTCAATTTTTAATGAATTTTTGAAATACGCAAATCTATATAACTTCCTGATCATGTGACCTGATGATGTCACACCACCTGGAATTTGTTCACCAACCCTTGGAACACACCATACATGACTTGGACTTGAAAAATGTCATTTCGTCAATTTTTAATGAATTTTTGAAATACGCAAATCTATATAACTTCCTGGTCATGTGACCTGATGATGTCACACCACATGTAATGTATTCACCAACCCTTGGAACACACCATACATGACTTGGATTTGGAAAATGTCATTTCGTCAATTTTTAATGAATTTTTGAAATACGCAAATCTATATAACTTCCTGGTCATGTGACCTGATGATGTCACACCACATGTAATGTATTCACCAACCCATGGAACACACCATACACGACTTGGACTTGGAAAATGTCATTTCGTCAATTTTTAATGAATTTTTGAAATACGCAAATCTATATAACTTCCTGGTCATGTGACCTGATGATGTCACACCACATGTAATGTATTCACCAACCCTTGGAACACACCATACATGACTTGAATTTGGAAAATGTCATTTCGTCAATTTTTAATGAATTTTTGAAATACGCAAATCTATATAACTTCCTGGTCATGTGACCTGATAATGTCACACCACATGTAATGTATTCACCAACCCATGGAACACACCATACACGACTTGGACTTGGAAAATGTCATTTCGTCAATTTTTAATGAATTTTTGAAATACGCAAATCTATATAACTTCCTGGTCATGTGACCTGATGATGTCACACCACATGTAATGTATTCACCAACCCATGGAACACACCATACACGACTTGGACTTGGAAAATGTCATTTCGTCAATTTTTAATGAATTTTTGAAATACGCAAATCTATATAACTTCCTGGTCATGTGACCTGATGATGTCACACCACATGTAATGTATTCACCAACCCTTGGAACACACCATACATGACTTGGATTTGGAAAATGTCATTTCGTCAATTTTTAATGAATTTTTGAAATACGCAAATCTATATAACTTCCTGGTCATGTGACCTGATGATGTCACACCACATGTAATGTATTCACCAACCCATGGAACACACCATACACGACTTGGATTTGGAAAATGTCATTTCGTCAATTTTTAATGAATTTTTGAAATACGCAAATCTATATAACTTCCTGGTCATGTGACCTGATGATGTCACACCACATGTAATGTATTCACCAACCCATGGAACACACCATACACGACTTGGACTTGGAAAATGTCATTTCGTCAATTTTTAATGAATTTTTGAAATACGCAAATCTATATAACTTCCTGGTCATGTGACCTGATGATGTCACACCACATGTAATGTATTCACCAACCCTTGGAACACACCATACATGACTTGGATTTGGAAAATGTCATTTCGTCAATTTTTAATGAATTTTTGAAATACGCAAATCTATATAACTTCCTGGTCATGTGACCTGATGATGTCACACCACATGTAATGTATTCACCAACCCATGGAACACACCATACACGACTTGGATTTGGAAAATGTCATTTCGTCAATTTTTAATGAATTTTTGAAATATGCAAATCTATATAACTTCCTGGTCATGTGACCTGATGATGTCACACCACATGTAATGTATTCACCAACCCTTGGAACACACCATACACGACTTGGACTTGAAAAATGTCATTTCGTCAATTTTTTATGAATTTTTGAAATACGCAAATCTATATAACTTCCTGATCATGTGACCTGATGATGTCACACCACCTGGAATTTGTTCACCAACCCTTGGAACACACCATACATGACTTGGACTTGGAAAATGTCATTTCGTCAATTTTAAGTGGTGATTGATTAATTAATTATGAACACCTGCTGTTAACAAGCAGAATCACTGAAGAACAGAGAAACGCAAGAACTACAATGACTTCAGCCACAGTCTTAGATGAAATCAACTGAAGAGAAAAGAAGACATTAAATCTGTGAAGATCTCAGCAGAGGAGGATTAAACACCTCAAACAGCATTACCAGCTTCACTTTATTTAATTTCCGTTTTAATGAAATCAATAGTTGTATTTTAAAGTCACCATGATGGTGGTTAGCGTTTGCTTTAGTTGGACTCTTGACCCTTGACTCTTTAGTGTTACATTTTCTCTGGCTGTTATAATTATGTGTGTATAAAGCACATTTATTGTGGCAAAAAGAAGCCATGAGAAGATTAGATCAGGTGATGTTGGCTGTTTATTGATGATGAAATCATCATCATGTAATTGCTTGATTTTATTCAGGGTCTAATGTTTTGATTGTATATGACTTGTGTTTGTAATGTTGTTTTATAGTAGAAGCCATGTAATTTTACAGCATGAGATCAATGTTATTAATCAAATAATATAAAGTATTTTAAGAACATTTAGTGCATTAAACTTTTTCCTCTACATTATTACTTAGACATCAAGAATCAGTGTAAGACTCTCAACAATGGTGACGATCAATGAAATGCTTCATGCTGCAGTGCATGCTGGGTACCACCAATCAAAACTCACCCATATCTCCCAGCATGCATTGCGGCATTAATACATTATGCAGCTAGATTTTTTGTAGCTTGTTTTATGATCAGACTTGATCTGATTATCTGGATATTTTGTTTGATTGTCACCATTGTTGAGATTCATATGCAGTTTCTTGATGTCTGTGTGTGTCTAAGTAATGCCATAGATTTAAGTTTTTGTGCACTAAGTATTTTTTAATAAACTATTTTAAATGATAGGTATTTGATAAATAACACTGCTAGATATACTGTAGAATTAAATTACTTCTATTATGAATAAAACAATATTAAAATCACAACTCCTATATAATCAAAGCATTAGATACTGCATAAGATCAGGGATTCAGGCAATTACATGATGATATAATCATCAATAAACAGCCAACATTACCTGATCTCATTTTCTCACGGCTTTCTTAGCTACAACAAATGTGCTTTATAAACACACAAGTATAACAGCCAAAGAAAAGTTTACATTAAAGAGTCAAGGGTCAATAGCCAAACTAAAGCAAACGCTAACCACCATCATGGTGACTTTAAAATACAACTATTGATTTCATTAAAACGGAAATGAAATAAAGTCAGTCTGGTTAGTAATAAGTGAAGCTGGTAATGCTGTTTGTGGAGTTGTTTAATCCTCCTCTGCTGAGATCTTCACAGATTTAATGTCTTCTTTTCTCTTCAGTTGATTTCATCTGAGGCTGTGGCTGAAGTCAGTTGTAGTTCTTGCGTTTCTCTGTTCTTCAGTGATTCTGCTTGTTAACAGCAGGTGTTCATAATTAATTAATCAATCACCACTTAATTATCTCATTAACTTAAACACTGCTTCAATGGTACTTTAACTCTGTAGTGTGCACACATATGAACACTGAGAAGTGTTAATTTAACATGGGCGTTTTTCTGTGTACTATTACATAAATCTTACCTGTTTCATTTACATATGACTGACATATATGAATCACATTCAGTTTATTAATTGGTTTATGTTAAAACTATGTAATCCAAATGGATGGAAATTTTATATGCAATTCAAATACATGAATCGTATGTTTAGACAATTTTTTTTTTGAGTGTATTTATATATTAATTTATTTTATTTGTTTGTTTGATGTATCAAAGACTTTTTTTTTCTCTCTTTTAGAAAACATCAAAACAATGTATAGTGGCAATGGATTTTTTATTTTATTTTTTCAAAAAATTAAATACATAATTATACTAAACAGTTGCATGGTTCGTATTGATTTTAAAGTTTTACTTTTATAAATAGTTTCCAAATATATGTAAATGTAAATTTTAAATTGTTTGAAAATATTTATTTTTCAATCCACTTTGGTTATAGGCAATAATAGTTATGAAATCACATATAAATATTTATCTATATCAATTGTAAAACATTTTAATATCACTTTCTTCAAAACAATATCAGCTTCAATATGAGTGGCTCATGGGCATAAAATATACAATTGTCTTCCACATTAACTTTAAAGCACAAGTGTCTAATGAGTGTAGGCCTACTCAGTGTTATTTATCTTATATGAAAACTCATTAACTTTATTTGTTATAGAATATCTATGAGGTGTCATCTATAATTTACTCCAATCTAAAACATGTTTCTTGAACAGAAAGTTCAATGTATTTGTAACATCAAGAATATATTTTGTTTAGACAATGGAGCATAGGCACACTGTTAGACCTTACCGGGTTTTTTTACAGTAAAATACTGGCAACACTGTTGCCAGTAAAATACTGTTAATTGTACAGTTCTTTACTGTAGTCTAGTTTGTTTCTGTAAAAATGCACTAAATTCTAATTCAAATGAACTAATTACACTTGCAGAAACTGACTGCCTTAAATTGACCAACTGTCATTTAAATGTATTAACTAAAATTTATAATGCATTAATAACGTGAGCAAAGTATAACTGTGAACTTCTTTCATTTGAGACCACTAAAAAACTATTGTACATAAAAAGATTTCCACTGGACCAGCAACTACACAGTCACCGCCTGTTAAATAAAGCAACATGCAGCGTATCATCAATGTTTGTAGATCTTCTCCTGGACTGAAGCACAGGCTCTACTCTTCTGCACAACGGTGACCCAAAAAATTAATTTTACAGTAAACCACTGGCAACAGTGTTGCCAGTATATACCTGTTTTATAACTTACAGTTTATTACTGTTAAAATACATTTTGTGGGTGTGTATTTTTATCTTACACTGTTAACCCTTTCAACCCCACAGGAAATCCACACTACAATGAGTAAAAGTAACACTGAGACAGTGTTGCAGTGAGATAATTAAGGGAATATGTAAGTGATTGTTGAGCATTAGTGATGAACACCTGCTGTTAATAAGCAGAATCACTGAAGAAAAGAGAAACACAAGAACAGAAAATAGAGAAACACAAGAACTACAACTGACTTCCAGCCATTACACATTATTACACTTATTATTAACCAGTATGACTTTATTTCTGTCATACAGAAGTTGTTATTGAGATGTTTAATTGAAAATGTTTGTTTGAAGTTACCATTATAGAGATCAGTGCTTGCTTTAGTTGGGATGCTGATGCTAAAACATTCATTTTTCTGTTGCTGCTTAAGCTGTGTTTTTGCAAGTCACACTTGTGCACACACACAGTTTATGAATGATTGTGGTTGTAATGCTGATGATGACTAAATCATCATATTGCCTGTTCTTTCACTAAGGAATTAATCCTTAATCATTCAGAGTTTTATCCTCGATCAAAAGTGTTACATTAGCACTACTGTGAAACTACAGCAATAAATTACTATGAACTATAAACCAAAAAAAACAGAGCTACACTATGTTTTAGAAACACAGAGATATCACAATTTAGCACATTAATCTCAACAATGGTGGCAATATTTCTTTTTTTATTATTATTCATGCAGCAGTGCATGCTGGGAGTTTTATATTATCCTGGAACCCAGCATGCATTGCGACATGAAACTTTTCACCATTGTTGAGATTCATATGCTGATTGTTGATGTCTGTGTGTGTCTGAGTCAAGCAGGAGTAAAATAAAATTGAATGCACTATATGATTGTTATTTTTCAGAAGACCTGATAACAGAAATATTGATTTCATTTTGTAGCTACACAGATATATGCTCCTGAAAATCAGACATGTCCAGGATGATTGTGACATCATCACAAAAGAATAAAAACACCTGATCATCTTCCTCTTGACTTTTTCTTGCCATAACAAATGTGTTTTATAAACTCACTGTTACAGCAGCCAGAGAGAGATGAATGGTAAGAAGTCCAGGGACAAGAGACCAACTAAAGCAAATACTGATCTCCATCATGGTGACAACACATTTTATTATTAACTAAATCTCTGTTAATTCTCAACAAGAACTTTTGTACATGTATGAAAGAAATAATCGTAAACTGGTTTGTAAACTAGTTTCACACTCAGTATTGCTGGTAGTCAGTTGTAGTTTTTGTGTTTCTCTTTTTTCTGTTCTTGTTTGTCTCTCTCCTTCAGTGATTCTGCTTTTCAGGTGTTCATCAGTTTCTCAATTCACTCACTTATTTTCATTCACTCTGTCAAGTGGACTATATTAGTGAACTAATGTAGGGAATAGTGAATGAGGGTATAGGGTGTGATTGGGAAAACAGCCTCTGATTGTCGATTTTGAGCACTGTTCATTCACAGTATATTCCTGTAGGCTATTTTTGTTTTCTACGGTATATTACTGTTTTAATGGAAAATGGTATGATACTGTCTGAATTACGCCTTTTTTTACAGCAAGGGTTAACGGTGCAATTATTACATCCATAACTTAAAAAATGTTTATTATTCAGCCTAAATTGGGAAGTACTTCAAGTGTCTCTAATCCAATAAGCCTCAAAAGTTCTCTGGGAATTGCATACAATTAAATATTAGCTAAATATTTGTAAGTTCTATAAAACTAAAGATACCATCATCTTTAATCAATTTCCACAACCAAAATTCCCAAACCAATTGTCATTAAAAAAAGTTTTTGTTTCTAACCTTGATTTATTTACTATTCCAAATTGTGCATTAATCCTTTGTGGAGGAAGAAATTATTACTGTACAAAGTAAAACCTATTTATGAGTGTATAAGTGTAATTGGTATGTTATTAACATCAAAATTGCATTTTAGTAAAAACTCTGGTGCCTTTTGAAATATAGCATTTGGTTTTACAGTTATAAGACATGTAACTACTTATTTCACTGTTATACTAGCCTAGATAACGGTGATATTACAAAATCCCAAGACCATAAGTTCACATTTGTTAATATTTAAAGAAACAGACGAAAATTAAATAAAACTCTTGATTGTTTAACTTCTGTATGTTTTCTTCAATAAAGGGATGTCATGAGCTAACTGTATGCACTTAATTTCTTTTTCCTCTATGAAAATATGACAAAACATGTATTTCTTAATGTGAATGGTCATTACTTGTGAAATCAATCTAATTTCACAGCTTTGTCAAATTCCTCTTTTAATATCAAGTAGAAAAATAAAAAAATAGAAAACTTTAGAAAACCTGTAAAAATGTTCCAAGGGTTGGTGAATAAATCCCAGGTGGTGTGACATCATCAGGTCACATGACCAGGAAGTTATATAGATCTGTGTATTTCATAAATTCATTAAAAATAGACAAAATTACATTTTCTAAATCAAAGACGTGTATGGTGTGTTCCAAAGGTTGGTGAATACATTCCAAGTGGTGTGACATCATCAGGTCACATGACCAGGAAGTTATAGGGGAGCGTGGGGCACAACGTAACACGGGGCTAGTTGTAACACGCTTGTTTTAAATACTTCCGCACATGCTTGGATGACGAAACTTTGTGTATTTATTTACTAGTTGCCATATCAACACTATATAGAGAAAAAATTGCGCCAAAATTATTATTTTTTCGGAAGATATCCATAGACATTTATTAAACCATAGCAAAAGTAAATTTCTTACTTAAGTTAATTTTTCATCTCTATTTTTTGTGTTTATTTAAAATAAGACAAATCTGATATTATTTTAATCTCCAAGATGTTATTTAACAGTTGAGATAGTTCTTTAATGCTTCGCTAACTAGCAGAAGACACTAGCAGGGTTTAAATCCCAGTTGTGCAGGCGAGGGCATGTTGTAACACTGCGTTACAATGTGCCCCTATTAGAAATATGCTATTATATTCTATAGTTTTATTAATTTTATTGAGAAAACGTGAGAAAAAAGGTGAATAAAGACTGAGGGTCAATGTTCAGAAATTACTAATTATTTATTTGTTTTGAACTATGTTGTATAGCTGTGTTTTCATGTGTTCGTAGTCAAAACTCAAAAATGAGTTTATATTTAATTATTAAAAATTGCCATTATTTTATATGAAAAAGTTTTTTTATTGTATTTTATTTAGAAAATATTTTAGTTTGTTTTGTATATTTTTCATTTTAAGCTGTCATATGTTATGTTACAATGTGCCCCACACATGTTACAATGTACCCCACCTATGGGGCATGTTGTCACATTTCACTTCCATTCTTTCGGGGTATATCAAGAAAAAAGTATATACTGTATTAATAAAACAAAAACACATAATTGTATTAGACATGTGGGAAATTAATGTGGGAAAAAATAAATACTCTGAACCATAAGTAGATTTACACAAACTGAGAAAGTCAAAAAGCGTTACTTTGTGCCCCGCTCTCCCCTATAGATTTGCATATTTCAAAAATTCATTAAAAATAGACGATTTGTGTATTTAAAAAATTCATTAGAAATAGACAAAATGACATTTTCCAAATCCAAGTCATGTATGGTGTGTTCCAAGGGTTAGTGAACAAATTCCAGGTGGTGTGACATCATCAGGTCACATGACCAGGAAGTTATATAGATTTGCGCATTTCAAAAATTCATTAAAAATAGACGATTTGTGTATTTCAAAAATTCATTAAAAATAGATGAAATTACATTTTCTAAATCAGAGTCGTGTATGGTGTGTTCCAAGGGTTGGTGAATAAATCCCAGGTGATGTGACATCATCAGGTCACATGACCAGGAAGTTATATAGATTTGCGTATTTCAAAAATTCATTAAAAATAGACGATTTGTGTATTTCAAAAATTCATTAAAAATAGACAAAATAACATTTTCTAAATCAAAGATGTGTATGGTGTGTTCCAAGGGTTGGTGAATAAATCCCAGGTGGTGTGACATCATCAGGTCACATGACCAGGAAGTTATATAGATTTGCATATTTCAAAAATTCATTAAAATAGACGATTTGTGTATTTCAAAAAATCATTAAAAATAGACGAAATGACATTTTCTAAATCAAAGTCATGTATGGTGTGTTCCAAGTGTTAGTGAATAAATTCCAGGTGGTGTGACATCATCAGGTCACATGACCAGGAAGTTATATAGATTTGCGTATTTCAAAAATTCATTAAAAATAGACGATTTGTGTATTTCAAGAATTCATTAAAAATAGACGAAATAGCATTTTCTAAATCAAAGATGTGTATGGTGTGTTCCAAGGGTTGGTGAATACATTCCAAGTGGTGTGACATCATCAGGTCACATGACCAGGAAGTTATATAGATTTGCGTTTTTCAGAAATTCAATAAAAATAGACGAAATGACATTTTCTAAATCCAAGTCGTGTATGGTGTGCTCCAAGGGTTGGTGAATACATTACATGTGGTGTGACATCATCAGGTCACATGACCACGAAGTTATATAGATTTTTTTTTTTTTAATCATAAGAAATGTAATAAAACATTTTTTCACCAATCTAAGTTGTGTATTATATGCTGCATGTGTGTATAAATACATTGTAGGTCATTTGAGGTATTTACATAAAACAACCACAAAGTTAAATAGATGTATTTCATTTAAAACATTCAGTTTAATTACATTTAAGTATACATTTAAGTATAACAAATATAAACCATATACAAGTTAAAAATTGGCTTAATCTATTTTAATCTAATTACTAACATCAACTACATATGTAAAAGGATCACGTTTTTAGTGTTTTTGTGGAATAATGCACATACTTAACCAACTTTGTTGTCGATTTGGCACTTTTGAGACACTCCCTAACTTGAACTGCCCAAGTGGGGATCGTTATGAGGACTTTTTCACTTCCAATTCTTAAAACAATTACATCATCGAATAATATTAAAATTCACCTTTGACATTATGCTTTACAATGTGACCTAGACGAGATACAGCATCATCCACGACTATTAAGCCATTACATATCAATTAATGCTGCAGAAAAGATCGAATGTCTAACGAATGTCCAACATAAAACCTACTTTACCGCACCCTGAACTGTTGCTAGATATATGGGGAATATTATAATATTTAGACCCGTGTTTACTGTGTTTGTGGATATCTGCTCAAACATAGATATGTTTATGGTAACCATAATGTTTTATATTTGAGAGTGATCGCGTTTGAATGTATCATATTTTGCAAGCGATCGCGTTTGAATGTATCATATTTTGCAAGCGATCGCGTTTGAATGTATCATATTTTGGATGAAAGCAAAACGCACCAAACGGCTTCATGTTTTTATTATTATCTCATTTCATATCATCATAACGGATGGAAACATTTGAAGTAACATGATAATCAATATATTTTTCTCTAGCTTCTTTTGGAAGATTTATAGGCTGCTATAGGTTATTTATTGTTATTATTATTTTATCCGCACTGCGCATATACCTTATGCCTACAAGGCACAACAAACCTGGTGTTCATTATATTATATATGGTTGGAAACGTGTGTGTGTGTGTATTCTGTGAATTTTAAAAAGGAATTTTAAAAAGCAATTTTAACCAGAAAAATCTAATATTTATTTCCAAAATCGTGCAGGCCTTTCTCTTGATATCAGTATGTTTACTTTTTTTTTTTCAGGTCCCAGATGCCACTGAGGACTTCAACATTCACATGAGTCTCAGTACGTGAACATGGTAAAGTGAAAATCTTGGAAATGAAAGGTATGTACAATGTTTTTAGGAATGGCACAAAGGTCTCTGTCTTTGAAGTGCTTTTTTGGCATTTGTTGTGTATCTTTGGATTATGTTGTGTTGTAAATAAATCCAAACAATTTAAAAGCCATTATTTTTTAAATCTCCTCATTTACAATATTGTGCAAGGTTGCTCAGAATGATAGGGGCCTGATAGCTCCTAATAGGGCCGTTAGGGGAGGTTCTTTGTCTTTCTCAGGTGAGAAAAGCTTACATATTAATGAGCTCTCGCATAAGGCTTTTTCACACAAAACACGTCGTAAAATTTTTAAATCAATATATTGTCTTATCTGAATGAGCAGTCAGGGTGATTTTCACATAGTTTTGCAGCAAATATTCTAGGCTACGTCATACAATTTTCAAAAGTCTTGTGAAGAAATAATCAGTATGGGTTTCATGGCCTTATTTCAGTGAGAATTTTTTTTTGTATTTTCAAAAACCACGCATAAATGTCATTATCTCAAAACTACAAACTTTTACATACATGCTGCTGATATATTATTGTAGCAGAGTTTGTGCTGAATACAGTGTAATTAGACTTTAGCCATGAAAATGTCACAAGTAACAGAAATAACCAGAAATGTCAGAGCATGTCAGAACACCTCCAGGGCCCAGAAAACAGCTCAGACCTCAGAGGGGATCTTTGAATCCTTACAACCAGGGTGCGATTTGTGAACTTAAATGAAACCATATCGCAACATTGACAAATACATTTATTATAATACATTTACATTTATTTAATATGATCTGTTTTTACAATTTAATTCAGGGCGATTTAGCCTATAATTAGAGCGAGATTTCCCCCCTTTCCTTGTCGTCCTTTCCTCATTGGGAAGCGCTTCACATGATAGCTAAACATGTTTGAGTAGATCCTCTGTACCTCTCGGTTTCATATGATGTACTTGATACAATCTTTATTTGAAACGCCAAGATACTTCAATTTTCATAATCAGGCTTTAGACATAGCCGATTAATTTCGTATCGTGACTGAGCTGAGGCAAGTGGCTTTCGGTTCATTTTTGTGACGCCGTAGCTCCCGGAGACAGAGACGAGTCTGAATAAAAGTTTACAGTTTTGAACGATGTAGGCTACTACACATATCTGTATGACCGAAAAACTACAGAGTATCCTAGTTATTTTAGCTGTTAAGAGAAAAATTACGGTGACGCATTGCTGCCACATACATACTATTTTTTCCACTCAATTATGTCGTAATAACGAGATCTTATGTCGTTAAAACGACATCTTTTCTCGTAATAACGAGATCTTATGTCGTTTTAACGACATCTTTTCTCGTATTAACGAGATCTTATGTCGTTAAAACGACATCTTTTTCTCGTAATAACGAGATCTTATGTCGTTAAAACGACATCTTTTTCTCGTAATAACGAGA
>NW_028155897.1:39283-65875 GCF_963993115.1 Abramis brama | reverse complement strand
AGGCCTGGCTGCTTTTTTGTGTCAGTTTTTTCTCTAAAGTGAGAAAAAAACAACAACAATTGAAATGTTAACATAATTTTTTTTTACAAAAAAACAAAAACAAGGGTTGTTCCAAGTGTAATTTATATATGACTGGAGAAACCTGAGAATAATTTGAGTTCTGGAAAAATAGTTACAGGTGTTGTTTATTATTATTAAAAACAAATTTAGGCGGTGGTGTTGAAAGAGAAACATACAGAGAGTGAACTAATTGAGGGCATGATGAAATAAGAGCATGAGAACAGTTTACTAAAATTATCAACACAATGTAAAGAATAATTTTTTCAACTTGTACTCACACTCATGTCATTCCAAACCTGCATGATTTCTTCTGTGGAAGATGATATTTTGAAAAATGACTCAAAAAGTCAATGGGATCCAATGGGATTTTCATTGTATGAACAAAACAGATTAAACATAATTCAAAATATCTTCTTTTGCATTCCACAGAAAAAAGTAAATAATACATGTTTGGAACAACATGAAGAACAATCCTTTTAATGTCTTTATCAATAAATCATTGATAGATTTAACTTGCAGCCTGAATGTTATTTTTATAAAAAAAAATAGAGGGAATGTGTCTGACGGTCAAATGAGTACATACACAGAAAAAGAGTGACCTGTGCCTGAGTGGCTCTTTTGGGATTATTATTTAGCTGTTTGACACACATCACAATTAAGGAAAAAAGAGAGAAGACAACTGAATATTAGTCAAATGTTACATAAATCTATACAAATAAAAATGATTATTTTTTCATCAGTGATTATTGACTAATTAATAGTCAATCTCTGGTCCTCGAAGTGCACTGTCTTGCAGTTTATGTCCAGACCTGATCAATCTCACTTGCTCTTTTAACCAAAAGAGCTCGATTAGCTTGTTCAGGTGTGCTGGACCAGGGTTGGTGCTAAAGTCTGCAGGACAGTGGTCCTCAAGGGCCAGAGCTGAGGTCCCCTGCAAAATGTTCTGAACATGACTAGATCGATCACTTACAGCAGTGGTGTCCAGTCCTGGTCATGGAGGAGTTCAGCTCCAGCCTGTCTGTAGTGTCTGCTGATCCTGAAGACCTCGATCAACTGGTTCAGGTCTGCTTAACTGGGGTTGGAGCTCAATTCTGCAATCAGGATTAGACTGCAATAAATACTGAAAAGAGAGAGGACAAACAACATTTCAAATACAGTATTTAATGTTAATCTTAACTTTAAGATTAATAAATGCTGTAGAAGTAATTGTTCACTAATTGTTGGTTCATGTTAACTAAAGCTAACAAAATGAAACCTTATTATAAAGTGTTACCATTTATTAATAATGAGAGAGTTGGCCATACGAGTATAAAATGAATTAATAGGAATCCTAAACTGGTTCAAACTAGGCTACTGTATTGTATATTCATGTTAATACTAGGCACAAATGGCATTATAGCACTCCTTTCATTTGCCCTCCAGGTGGGCGTTCCTATAATGGTGCGAGTCATGTGACATCACGTGAAATCAATGAATTAACCGTCCAGTGAATATTTTTAAGTTAAATAAATTAGTTTACTTTCATTCACACATTTGGAAATTGCCAGCAAAACCTTTACAATACTATCAAAATCTCTCATATACTGTACACATACAATGTGATTAAAAGCCTAAATTACAGCACAAGTTAACCTGCCTCTAGCTATACAGTTAGCTGCTACTGTTAACTTAACGGATGAGATGCTAGCGGACTTTTCCTGAAGACACTAAATCATTTCTATAAAGTAAATATTCAACGGAAGCGTGTCATTTACATGAAATAATGTGTCAAAAGCATTTGTATGTACTATTTGTGTAAGTTTGGGGACTAAACTTACCTGAAAGTAGTGAAAACAACAGTGAGAGACGGAGTTCCTGCTTGTGTCAGTTGAGCTGTTGTCCCGTTTCCATGGTAACGGCCTCCGCTCCAGTTCAAATGCGGCTCGAATGTTCAGCGCGAGCGCCCATTAAAACACGTAAAAGTCACGCAGCATTTACATAAACAGAATTGATGGAGGGAATTATTTGATAATCAGATAAAATATCTTTAAAACTTTGGTTTGTTCCATTTGTTCCTATTTTAATAAAACCTGTTTAATTATAACCTCAGTGAGATCAATTATGCAACATAATAACTTAAAAATATCCATTAGGGAACGTTCTCTATAAGTTACTTTAAGGTTATTCAAAAAATAACCACCCTGCAACGTTCTGGGAACGTTGTTTTATGGTTGCAAAATAATAACTTAAAAATAACCATTAGGAAACGTTCTCTATAAGTTATTTTTAGGTTATTTAAAAGTAACCACCCAGCAACGTTCTGGGAACATTATTTTATGGTTACATAAAAATAAAACCAAAAAAGAATATTCCCCTAACGTTAGTATTTGGTTCCCCAAAAAAAAAATAACCAAAAACTAATGTTAGGGGAATGTTCTGTGTTAACTGGGTGGTCTGTCTGACTTTATCAGTCTGTCTGGGAATAGCTGCAACAAGCAAACAGGTAAAGATAGTACTCGTCTTGCTATCTTGTTGACTGTGTGCAGTTTTAGTTAAGTATGGGATTGACTGTTGAATGAAATAACATTTATGACATTTTACAGGATTGTTAAAATAGTTTGATTAACCCTGAGCTTCTAATCTTAAAGCAATGATTTAACTGTACTGTTATGGTGGGTTGCCCACAGTAAACCCTCATGGTGGCCCCACAGTGAAAAACAGCTATGGGCCCTGAATCGTAATGGGGGCCCAAATGGGTAAAACTGCTATGGGCCCCGCATGGGCTAACCCACTGGGGGCCCGTGTGGGTTTTCTGTGGGCAGTCCCAGAGTGGGTTGCCCACAGTAAATCCTAATGGGGGCCCAAATGGGTAAAACTGCTATGGGCCCCGCATGGGCTAACCCACTGGGGGCCCGTGTGGGTTTTTCTGTGGGCAGTCCCAGAGTGGGTTGCCCACAGTAAATCCTAATGGGGGCCCAAATGGGTAAAACTGCTATGGGCCCCGCATGGGCTAACCCACTGGGGGCCCGTGTGGGTTTTCTGTGGGCAGTCCCACAGTGGGTTGCCCACAGTAAATCCTAATGGGGCCCGAAAGGGTTTGCCCTTGCCCACACTGTCCCACACAAAACCCACACTTACCCACAGTGGGCCCACACTGGCATGTTTGCTGGGAAGCGATGTCGGGAGTCGTTACTTCTTGTTGACATTCGAATTGTTGTCAAGCAAAACGGAGGCTAGCTAGACCCTCCCTCCTCTTCATCCCGTCTCCTCCCTCCCTCCTCCCCTCCCTTCCCTTCCCTTCCCCTCCCTTCCGGCATAAAGGAAAGTCAAAGTAGTCACTACAAAGTTAAGTTTTACTGATACTTCATTCAATGTGTAATGTCGCCAAGTTAGATAAATGCTTTTATATATTGCAGAACAGAATACAGAAAAAGAGAAACACTATCTTAAAATCGTTTTGCCACCTGAGGTTATAACTATATGTTAGCTCCCATACAAGGACGCAATGATAGCAAGATAACGTTAGCTTCGCGTTTCCCAGTGAGCATAAACAACGGCGGCGTCGTAAACAAATTTAGTCAAAGTTGTCAATAGCCTATAAATGAACATTCAAATTCATAACAAACAGTGGATGAAAACAACCGTTAACTTACACAAATTGTCGCCCTACTGTGAATTTGCTTGATCATTTACAATAGAGATTGATCGCTGCTAGAAACATACATGTTGTATTCACCAAAGTTAATGCTGACTGCATAGATCTAGCTAATTACATCCTTGTGTTGGTTTGGCGAACATGAACGTCAGTTTAGAAAGAAAAGTGGATTTACCTGTTCTGCAAAAACAGAGCAACTGAATGTCGGATAGTAGCTAATCCCTTCTGCCGGCGGAGTTCTCGCCACCTTTCAAAGGTTTTTCCGATGTAAATTCGGGACTTCGCGCGTTCCTTATCCTTGTCCCTCTTGCAAGTTGTTCTGTTCATCGGAACGTCGTCTCTTTGGTCGTGTGTCGGCCATAAAACTTCCCTCTTCATGCTTCTCTCTCCTCCACACCCCCTTCATGTGTACGCGCACAACCCCCCAGACCCCACCCTCAAATACTGCTTGCCAGTGATTGGCTTTTTTTACAAAAAAGCTTGTTGAATTGCACTACTTGAAAAAATAGGCATTGCATTAACCATGCTTGCATTTAAAAGCATTGTATTTTCAGGGCTTGCATTTTTATAGGCTGAAATTCAACATGGTTGTATATTTAAGCTGTGAATATTCCAATTCAAAACATTTTACACGTGTTTTCATTATTAAAAATTCAATAATCCATATTCACCTTTCAGATCTGTTTAAAAATACAACCTATAATATTCGACGGGCAACTTTCGGTCCATTTTATTTCGCTTTACAAATTCAGTGGTTCAAATTCGACAGAAAATTCAACATTTGACATCCGGGAACGGCAGGAATATCAGTAGATTGCCGATTGATGATCTCCATAGCTGTTAGTTGGCCTCACCAGCAGGGGGAGCAAGCGGCTGTTGACGAAGGAAACTATAGAGCAGTGGTTCCCAAACCTGTCCTGGAGGACCACCAACACTGCACGTTTTCTTTATCTCCCTGATCAAATACACCTGATTCAACTCATCAGCTCATTAACCCATGTGATAATGAGCTGATGAGTTGAATCAGGTGTGCTTGATTAGGGAGATAAAGAAAACGTGCAGTGTTGGTGGTCCTCCAGGACAGGTTTGGGAACCACTGCTATAGAGCAACAGATAAGAGACTCATTCATTCGTTGATTTACAGAAATGGAGCGAGCAGAAGGCCTAGGCTATTTGTGATTATTATCAGGGTGATGAATTGTTATGATTATCATATGGAAAAGCTGATAAAGACACAAAAGCTGTGTTTACATTGAAGTCTTGACTGTTACTTTTGTACATGTAAGTTCTGCACAGCTTTCTCTGTCATGACCGAGATTATGTTATTCCCCGATGCTGATGTACAGATCAAATGTTAAATCTGAGGTAGTAGACATATATCTTTCTCGGCTGTTTAGTTTTCTTAAAGGTGCTCTAAGTCATGTCACGCATTTTTTAGGCCAAAACATTTTTTGTCACATACAGCAAACATCTCCTCACTATCCGCTAGCTGTCTGTCCCCTGAACACACTGTAAAAAAACGCGGTCTCTCTAGACACCACAGGCTCCACAAACGGCAACAAAAACAAACTGGGCTCACCTGCACCATGAAACATAATAAACAGAGTTCCAGCCAATCACTGGCAAGCAGTATTTGAGGGTGGGGTCTGGGGGGTTGTGCGCGTACACATGAAGGGGGTGTGGAGGAGAGAGAAGCATGAAGAGGGAAGTTTTATGGCCGACACACGACCAAAGAGACGACGTTCCGATGAACAGAACAACTTGCAAGAGGGACAAGGATAAGGAACGCGCGAAGTCCCGAATTTACATCGGAAAAACCTTTGAAAGGTGGCGAGAACTCCGCCGGCAGAAGGGATTAGCTACTATCCGACATTCAGTTGCTCTGTTTTTGCAGAACAGGTAAATCCACTTTTCTTTCTAAACTGACGTTCATGTTCGCCAAACCAACACAAGGATGTAATTAGCTAGATCTATGCAGTCAGCATTAACTTTGGTGAATACAACATGTATGTTTCTAGCAGCGATCAATCTCTATTGTAAATGATCAAGCAAATTCACAGTAGGGCGACAATTTGTGTAAGTTAACGGTTGTTTTCCTCCACTGTTTGTTATGAATTTGAATGTTCATTTATAGGCTATTGACAACTTTGACTAAATTTGTTTACGACGCCGCCGTTGTTTATGCTCACTGGGAAACGCGAAGCTAACGTTATCTTGCTATCATTGCGTCCTTGTATGGGAGCTAACATATAGTTATAACCTCAGGTGGCAAAACGATTTTAAGATAGTGTTTCTCTTTTTCTGTATTCTGTTCTGCAATATATAAAAGCATTTATCTAACTTGGCGACATTACACATTGAATGAAGTATCAGTAAAACTTAACTTTGTAGTGACTACTTTGACTTTCCTTTATGCCGGAAGGGAGGGGAAGGGAAGGGAAGGGAGGGGAGGAGGGAGGGAGGAGACGGGATGAAGAGGAGGGAGGGTCTAGCTAGCCTCCGTTTTGCTTGACAACAATTCGAATGTCAACAAGAAGTAACGACTCCCGACATCGCTTAGAGAACCTTTAACTTTATATTGAGGCGCTGTGCTGCACTACATTGGGGATGTAGGCTATATTAATAGGCTACAGGCAAGCAGATGGACCAGCATATGAACGTAACGTGCAAAGTTTCACGCTAAGCGTTTCCCAGTGATATACTGGCATAAGTTCGCCTGACACTGGATATTCGCACTTTGAGGGACCGTCTCTAAAGTTACATACGACATTGGTACACACGTTTCTAACTTCAATAGCATTTGAAGAGAATGACTTACAGTCATACAACTAGTGTTCATGTAGGTGTCATGATGCACACTTTTTGAAGTGTGTGGTACTGAAAAAAAATAGCAATATGTAAGCCTACACATGATTAAATATCAAAAATCTAAAAGTGTGCATCATGTCTGGCACCTACATGAACACTTTACAGTTGGTTTTATGACTGTAAGTCATTCTCTTCAAATGCTATTTGTAGATTATTCTGGTGAATGATCGTGTTTGTGTACTGTATGGACACTACAAGACACCGTACCTGAGGAAGTGCGCATGCGCATTAGTCTCTCCAGCCGAAATGAGGTCAGGACACTACAGTCCCTACTTCATTGTACCCAAGAAAGCTGGTGGGTCACGACCGATCTTGGATCTGCGAGTTTTGAATCGGAGCCTTCACAAGCTACCGTTTAAAATGCTCACGCAGAGACGCAGAGAATGCGTCCGTCCCAGAGATTGGTTTGCAGCGATCGACCTGAAGGACGCGTACTTTCATGTCTCACTTTGCACTTTTGCGTTCGAGGGTCGAGCATATCAGTACAAGGTCCTGCCCATGCTCCATTCATTAGTGCCTTCGGTTTGATCTATCCTGGACAAAGATTTGCGGAAACACCAGACTGCACTTTAATCTACTAGTAATAATGATTTCAGAAGAATGCAGAATAAATCAAGATGTAACATTTATTTGTCTGGTAAAATGTATCATGCCAATAACACAAGTGATTAAAAGCCCATTCAGAAATAATAAATACATGACATCAATTACTCAAAGATTACTCTAAAAGCAAGCAATGCATTCCTGACAGAGACACACAGTGGTGTGTGAGTATTTTCCAACAGGAGAACACTGAAACATCACTGTATGGGGGATGTTCCTGGTAAAGGGTCCCAAAGACTGCTCTGTCACCTAGCCTTAAATACCCAGACCAGAACAAAAGGGTTATACCAATATTGTTTAGGGTTGTTTTGGGTCAGTTCATGTACCCCAGGGGGGGAGCACCTGGTTTCGGAAGATATCTTGAAGAGATCTCACCCAGAGAGGAGAACAGGATTCTCCTAAGTTCTCAATCTTTCTCATTAAACCAATGACTGCAATGAAATTAAGACCATTTTACCAATCGCACTGAGACGCTTAATATGATACCAAACATGAAAAGGAAAAACAATAGATTCACAAGATACATTATGTGATATATAGACATTCTAAGTGAAGTTTTGGTGACTTTAGTCACGAGAAGGGGAAGGGAGGAGGGAGAGAGGGACAGGAGTGTCATGTGATCTGTCTTTGCTATCTTCAGTCCAGGGTGTGTTTTATGGCTTTATTGCAGGGTGAGTTTGGCCTTAGCAGGAAAATCAGTTCTTACACCGCCTTTACAGATGCTTTTTATTTTCACTTTCTAATCAGAACCGGTTTATCTGGACGAGCTGCAGTTTCAAATTTCTTTGTCAAACACACGGAAGAAAACTATACAAGTTTAAACACACCGCCTTCATGCGCCAGATCACTCACAGATTTCACTTTGACGATCCAGAGAGATGATCATAACTTCAGCTGAACATGGACCTGCTTATGTTCATTTCTCTGACTGTGATTCCAGTTATATCAGATGGTATGTGCACTGTTTTTCTCTCTTCAAGTTAAGTCTGCGGCAAGGCAGATTGTTTATTATGTCCTATTTAAAATATCTACAAATTTACAGTATCAGTTTTGCACACATTTGACTGAATTTATGTTGCTCATGATCTTAAAAATCAGTTTTGCTGGTAGAGGCTTCTGCTAAAACGCTTGAAATGAGTTTGTGCCTACATATGGATTTATTTACAAATTATTTCATTTATTTTCTTTTAAAATGTATTACGTTTACCTGATAGTGAAGAAAAAGCATCATAATGTGTTCTCCTTCAATAGTGTGTAAAAGCAATGCATGTGTGATAATTAGTAAATATTAAGAGCACATTTAGATGAATTCCTCTTTTTCCTTGTCATTTTCAACATGACTTTGCTTGATGTCTTAAGCTTTCAGTAGTTTTGTTGGTTGATTTTCTTTAAGATGACGATGATGATGATGATGATGATGATTATGAGATTTGTACCTACAGCTTTAATTCTGATTTATTTATTTAAGTTGATATATATAGAGAGTGTTTTTTTGAATGATTTTTCACAGTGTAGTCGTCCATATATGTAGTGGTGTGTTATCTGCGTTGTGTCTACTCAGAATCACTCTTGAATGCTGAAATGTGTCCCTTCAATCCTCCTTCATCACATCTGGGGTAACAAACAGGTTATGAGGACTCGTGCAGTATAATAAATACGCATAATCTTTACTCTGTTTAATTTGATGTAAGTGTGAAAGATTATGAGGACTCGTGTAGCACTGAGAGCAGTGTGAGCAGCAATGCACGACACGATAAAGACTTGATAAAGGATCAAATCAACATAAAGAAAACCACTTAAAGAAAGAAAATACTTAATGAAACATGTGTGTCAATCACAGGGGGACTTAAAGTCACAATTATACAAGTATAACAAACAATCAGTGACAATAAATACGGCCCTTATCAAATCAGCACGTAAACTAAACCCACCGCTGTGAATACTCACACAGACTGGGAAGAATGAGGAAAACCCAACAATGGTCATGGCAAGTGGAATCACAAAATAAATGTTTTTAATGCACACCTGCTACACATATATTTTAATATTTTATTTAAGTGAACATGATTTTAACTGAAGGGGAAGCCAGAATGCAATTTTAATAGATATAGCTCATATGTTCTGGTGCCGACTCTGCATTACTTCCTTTAGAGATGCTTTGCATTTTTTTTATGGTGATGTTTTTCCAACTTAATCAGAACCGGTTTGCCTATTATTGCAGTTTCACAGTAAAGTAAAACAGGCTTCAACATGTCTGAATGCACCAGAATTATCTCTTATAAAACATGTATGACTTGACGAGTCAAGAGATTATGATAATTTATCATAACTGAACATGGATCTGCTTATGTTTATATTTGTGGTTGTCATTCATGTATGATGGTTATACTTTTTTTCTCTTTAACCTAATGCTGGTGAAAAGGCACAAAATTAAAAGGCACAAATATGCATTTCTTTTTGCAATAATTTTTTTTTTAAATTTTAATAAAAAAAAGAAGCTGTGTTTAAATGCTTCCCATGATGCACCTCTTGAAGCTGAAGGTCCAGCGTGAGCAGAGCTGGAATCTAGATAAAAAACAAGCTCAAATACAGGATGGTTACATTTGATAAACATTAGCTAAGGTTGGTTAAGGTTAAGGTTTGTTTGGTGTCTGTTGAGGTGTGTCAGTCTGTTGTACTTCATTATTTTTTCTCAGGTTATATTTCCTGGTTACCTGATTTGACCCTGTGTTTACAACCTGTTTTTCTACAACAATGAAAGTGAAAGAATTTCTGTCAATGATTCATAAACAACATTTGCTTGTGAAATGTAAAAAAAATAAAATAAATAAATATATATATATATATATATATATATATATATATATATATATATATATATATATATATATATATATATATTAGTGGTGGGCCGTTATCGGCGTTAACGCGCTGCGTTAACACGAGACTCTTATCGCGCGATAAAAAAAATATCGCCGTTAACCCTCTATTGCACGCATTATTAATTAGACATTGTAAAAAATGTTGTGCATGTTTTTATTACTTAACATGAGCTAAATAACAGATATATATAAAAAAAAATCTAAAAAAAAGTTTAAAGGGGGGTCGTTGGTAAATTGTTGCCATATGGCAACAATATGCAATCGTGGAAAGTACCATAAAATCAAAAAAAATTAAAAAAACTAATTTTATTTAAAACAAGACTCAACAAATCCATCTCATACTTAGTGAAATGTTTAAACAAACATTTATACAGTAAAAACATTATATAATTTCAACAGTTATCTGAAATGTCTGGTAATAATAACCAGGAACCTGGAACCTGTCTCACTGAAATACACTATTCATTCGTTTCATTTCATTTAGTCATTTTTTTTGCTGTTTCATTTCATTTAATTCTCTTCATGACTTGTGAAAGTCAGTGAAGCAGAGGAAAACTAAACACTTGGAGCACTTGCTTCTTACAATGCCCTTGCATCCTGGCATTTTGCATCTGCCCTTCTCAGATGCATGCAAGGGCCAGTGGTCTGTGCGGTCTCTGCGGACAGGATCTGGCGGGACAAAGCTTTGGGGCCCTCTTTTATTTTTCCCCACCACAACAGCTTGTGAAGGTCTAATGTTTTTACCTTTAAAATATAAGCAAAAGTTGTAAACATAGTCTCAGAGTAGTTTCATGCTATGTAAGTCAATGGGACTCCATTAGGTTGAATGCACCAGGACGTTTCCATATTTGCATATAGTTGCCATATGGCAACAAATGTATTTTAGCATATTACAAAAAACTTATAAAATCAAAACTGAATTTAATGTTAAAAAATTCAAGTTTACTTACCCCAGATACTGATTTAATTTTTTTATTTGATGAAAATTTTCCAAAATTCTGAATAAAAGGCTATCTTCAGGAGCCCCAGACAGTGATGTTTGCATGTCAATGTCCATGAGCAAAAAGGACTGGCAAACAGGATATCCTGGTCATGTGACCTCATAAATTGTATTTTCTTAAAAGTTAAAGCCCCCTTTTCACAACTAACTGTAAAAACATAGATTTTATATCACAGCTTTAAAAAAAAATTAAGATAAAGTAATTGTTGCCATATGGCAACGCTATGCAATAGAGGGTTAATCTATTCTCCAAGTTGGGTTGGGAGCGTTGGGAGCTGGCTCAAGCTACACAAGCTATGATGACGCAATCTACCCGCGGCCGCGAGGTACACCCGGCTGCAACGCATCATATTCGTCGTCATCTTAAGTAAACACGGCTGAAAGTGAAAGCTGGTGAAAAAGATCGGTGCAACCCTTATTTGGACTTGGTTCGGATTTAAGCCGTCCGACGTAGACTGTGTGGGGTAACAGTTCGGTAAGTTAACACACGACTAATCCGTTCTACCACCTCAAATTCAAAACGAAACATATCACTGAATACCAGCGCGCGCGTATTATTCCCAATATATCTTAGTGAGTGGTGTAGCACATAATCTCTTTTTATTAAAAGCGCCCAATTTTAAGAATCGTTGTTGTGTTTCTTTTTAACTGAAAAGACGTCAGTTAGACAATATTCTAATTTTAAATTTGGGGTTTCATAAGCTCCAAGCCATAATAAACATTAGACCTACTTAAGTCTCTGCAGCTAGTGTACTTAAATTTTATTTATCTGCAAAATTATGTTGTATACTTACAGTTTTGCACAATATATGTTCTCAAAACTACATACACCCTTTCAAAAAAAAAAAAAAAAAAAAAAAAAAAAAAACATTTAGCAGTTGTTTAGCAGGGTCTGTGTAACCTGTTCTGAAATGGTTTTATTATAATATCGTTATCGCAAGAGGCTGCAATGTATATCACAATATGGATTTTAGGCCATATCGCCCATCCCTAATTGATAGCCTATAGTAGTTGATAATAACATAGGCCTACCTAATGTTGCCTACGGACAGTAACAGTACAGTAGTAACCTTTTACAGTCTATGAGTAGAACAGCTTTCTCAAGCAGTTTGTGATGCATTTTGGAAACAGGAGATGAGCACCTGGTCTAATGCGCCACCTGGCTTGAGAAACCCGTTCTCAAAGACTTACTTTTATAGTCCTTATTTGGGTAGCACACATATTCTGAATGCCTTCGGCAGAATTCAAATGAGCCATTTTAATCTAGATTAATCTAGATTAATTTCAAAATTAATCTAGATTAATCTAGATTAAAAAAATTAATCTATGCCCACCTCTAATATATATATATATATATATATATATATATATATATATATATATATATATATATATATTAGGGATGCAACGGTACACGGTAAAATACCGGACCGTTCGGTCAGCCCTGCACGGGACAATCTACCCTCGTGTCCCGCGGTACTTCGGTTTTGCCATTGAGTTCGCGCTGATCCTTTTAGTTTTTGCTTTAGGCGCCGTTCACATATCGCGCCTAAAAACGCGTAGAAAACGCTAAGCGCGCCGCGTTCTCCTTTTTCCAAAGCGCTAGGGCGGTTGCGCTCCGGAGGCGTCTGTCGTTGCTAAAGCAACCATCAGCTGCGCTCTGGTTGGTTCTTGTCACGTGACCTACGGTGCGCTTGCGGCATTCTGAAAGGTTGTTCTCCACTGCTGGGGACATCGTCGTTAGTGCCAACCGGTCTCGCCTTGCACCAGACAGTGTTGATAGACTCATCTTTTTGCACAAGAATCTCTCAATAGTGGATGAGTAAATAACATTGCACTTTGTATCCTGAATGCAGTATTTTTTTTATTATATTATTTTGCTCTGTTTTTTTTATTTTATTCAAAGCACAAGCTAATTTATGTTTGTTAAAGGTAAAAGTGCACTTTTTCTTTCACATTGATCACTTCATATACCAGTTATCAAGGTTTGGAATTGGGATCCACTTCAATATTTTGAAGTGTGTTTGTTTACATTTTGTATTTCATATAAGTGATAGTTGAAGAGCTTGTATTACTTAGTGTTGTTCAGTACAGACTAGAGTGTTAATTTATTCCATACATTGATGTTCTTCCTACTGTGACATTCTGTTTATGCTCATAAGAAAAATAAAACATATTTTTGGGATGAAATAGCAGTCTCTTTCTGCACAAAACACGTACCGAAACCGAACCGAGACCGTGGCCCAAAAACCGAGGTACGGACCGTACCGTGGGCTATCTGTACCGTTGCACCCCTAATATATATATATATCTAGAATGTAATTTGACACAGATAACCATGGGAATTTGTCCATTTAATTTAAAACTATTTGGGGCTGAGGCAGATCATTCCCAGTCCTCCTCCTCTCCTTCCTTGTGTGTATGAATACGTATTAGAGATTGAGACCCATTGTTTGAGATAATACAGGTGCTGGTCATATAATTACAATATCATCAAAAAGTTGATTTATTTCAAGAATTCAACTTAACAGGTGAAACTAATATATTATATAGACTCATAACATGCAAAGTGAGATATTTCAAGCCTTTATTTGTTATAATTTTGATGATTATGGCTTACATCTTATGAAACCCACAAAATCAAAATCCCAGAAAATTAGAATATTACATGAAATCACACAGTAATTACACAGTAATACCATGGTCATTGAACCAAGTTTAAAAAAAAAAAAAAATGTATTAGTTTATAGTTATGCAGCGCACATTATTACATACATAATTATCATAGGCAAAGCCATAACAAATTGTGTAAATGTGTTGCATAAAAGTTTTCTAGCCGATAGGCTAATTTGCAATTTGCAAATTACACAATCATGCGACAAATATTATAAACACTAACATTAACATTTTACACAATCCCGACCACATTACACAAAACAACACATCACATCCAGCACAGACAATACATTACAACAAAAATGACTCAATGTCCACATATTTGACTTTCTTTCAGCCAGTGTTTCACCTTTCTATTGAATGTTTTCAGGTCGGTTTCTGTTTTTATTTCTGTTGGTAAATCATTCCAAAAATGGGTCCCTATCACTGAAAAACTTATAGCATGAAAAAACAGCAAAGCTGCTTTGATGATGCCTAATCATTCTTAAACAGTATAGGTTTGTCCGGACAGTCTTACAGAGTTTGTTAATGTGTTTATTGAATTTGAGTTGGGAGTCCAGAATAATACCTAAAAATTTTTGATATTAAAATTATCCCACTGGGATATACCCTCCATTTCCTTGGTCAGGGTCTCTGCTACTATAGTTGGTGTCCTAGCTGATGCATAAATTACTGTATCGTCAGCATACAGTACATTTGGCAGTTGGCTGACTGACAGCATGTAGGTAAGTCGTTTATATACAAACTAAAGAGCAGAGGCCCCAAAATGGAGCCCTGTGGAATACCCATTGTGGATTGTAATGATGTTGAGAGTTCAGTGTTTATTTTAACACGTTGCTCTCTATGCTCCAGATATGATGCAAACCAGCCGATAGCATGTTCAGAGAAGTTGAGGTGGTAAGTTTATTCAAGAGTATGTTGTGGTTCACGGTGTCAAATGCCTTTTTTAGGTCTATAAACACAGCTCCCACAACATTACCCTTGTCCAACTTACTCTTAATGTTCTCTGTAAGGTAGCAGTTAGCCATTTCTGTAGAATACCCTGCTCTGAATCCAAACTGTGTAGACAAACTGTTCTTTTGGCAGTGTGGGCCAGTACAAATCCTGCTGGAAAATGAAGGAAGCATGAAGTGCTCTGGAAATGTCCTGGTAGACGGCTGCGTTGACTCTGGATTTAATAAAGCACAGTGGACCAAAGTCCTCTTTTCTGATGAGAGCAAATTTTGCATCTCATTTGGAAACCAAGGTCCCAGAATCTGGAGGAAGAATGGAGAGGCACACAATCCAAGATGCTTGAAGTCCAGTGTGAAGTTTCCACAGTCAGTGATGGTTTGGGGAGCCATGTCATCGGCTGGTGTTGGTCCACTGTGTTTTCTGAGGTCCAAGGTCAACACAGCCGTCTACCAGGAAGTTTGAGAGCACTTCATGCTTCCTGCTGCTGACCAACTTTATGGAGATGCAGATTTAATTTTAATTAATTAATTTTAATTTAAATTAAGATTTAATTTTCCAACAGGACTTGGCACCTGCACACAGTCATTTCATTTAGCTGACGCTTTTATCCAAAGCGACTTACAATTGCTATACATGTCAGAGGTCGCACGCCTCTGGAGCAACTAGGGGTTAAGTGTCTTGCTCAGGGACACATTGGTGGCTCATAGTGGATTTGAACCCGGGTCTCTCACACCAAAGGCATGTGTCTTATCCACTGCGCCATCACCACCTATCAGAGCAACCTGGGCTCTCATAACACCTGAGCAGTGCCACAGACTGATCGACTCCATGCCACGTCGCATTGCTGCAGTAATTCAGGCAAAAAGAGCCCCAACTAAGTATTGAGTGCTGTACATGCTCATACTTTTCATGTTCATACTTTTCAGTCGGCCAGCATTTCTAAAAATCCTTTTTTTGTATTGGTCTTAAGTAATATTCTAATTTTCTGAGATACTTGGATTTTCATTAGTTGTCAGTTTTAATCATCAAAATTAAAAGAAATAAACATTTGAAATATGTCAGTCTGTGTGTAATTAATGAATGAATATAATATACAAGTTTCACATTTTGAATGGAATTACTCAAATAAATCAACTTTTTCAAGATATTCTAATTATATGACCAGCACCTGACAGAGGTGTAGTCAAGAAGACCAAGGTCAAAACCAAGACTAAGACCACATCCACACGAAGCCAGAGCGTTTTCTATCCGATCTTTTTATTCCCTCGTTCTAAAAGAAAATTCTGTAAACACTGCATCATTTTAAAAAGAATCTGCATACACACAAAACCACTGAAACCAACTCAAAACAATGTAGTAAACATGCCAGACCAGTATGTGGCGCTGTAATTCTGCCACAGAGATACACTAAAGACGGAGAAGACTTAAACCTTATGTGCTGTAACACAATAATAATAGGCTTAGTAGCTTCTTCTTCTTTTTTTCACTTTTACCAAGAACTTTATTGAACAATATAAACAACCATAAATGGCCTGGTACAAAATATGAAATGTCTTAATCAGACAACAGACAAGCATAAGACAGAAAATATAAATAAATAAAGAAGTAAAATAAAGAAATCAAATAAAAATACATTAAAGTCAATAATGAATAAAGAAATAATAGAAGCTCATATATCTTCTGCAGCACGAACACAAGCATGTAGTCGTAGTTGTTGCTGATGCGTGACGTAGCGTGTCTGACTAGGGTCGACACGTGGGGTGATGACATCATCGTTTCACAAAATATACAGATTGGCTGTTCACACGGAAACACAAGGGTGTCGTTTTCAGATTTTTCCCTTTTGGGATCCGCTTTCAAATAATAGCGATTTCAGGCTCCCAAAACGCCGGATGACGCCGACTGGATGACATGGCAATACGATACAATTTTTTTTTACATATACGGCGGAAAGCGTCTCTGTGTGGACAAGGCCTAAGACCATTCAGGAGTGGACTTAATGCAGTAATTAAGTGATTAATTGAGTGAGGATTGAGCATTAGTGATGAACACCTGCTGTTAACAAGCAGAATCACTGAAGGAGAGATGAACAAGAACTACAACTGACCTCAGACACAGCCTTATGCCTGCAACAGACTCTACTATTACGGCAATCCTATTAGATCATTACAAATCACTGTACTCATGAAATAAACTTAGATACGATGTGTATGTAGACTGTACGATGATGATACTTACTGAATCATAGTCTACGACGCAAGTTAGTATAGAAGAATAAACCTCATCAGCTTACACTAGTAGTAAACATAGAGCAAGATACTTCTAGAAGCTTCTCTTAGATAGGTCTTTGATAGCACACACTACGCGAATGTCACTCATGTAAACGAGCACCAATTTACCTCAGATTTTAGGCATTTGTTGGCAATTTCCACAAAATGTTCGGCAAATGAAAGTCTGGGCTAAAATCGTGCAGTATGTGCTTGGCATTGAGTAAAAGGAGAAAAATATGGAGGAACTCAGTGCTTTCTCTTGAAAATAAGGTACATCATTTTACAATACATGACATAAAAATAGGGATGCAAATTTCGACAGCTAAAAATGTCATCATCGTTTTTTGACTACAAAACCAGCTTTATTTCACTTTTTTCTTCCCTCTTTGTTTTCAGGGTTGACTGTGCGCGGTCCCTCTGGTCCTCTAGTTGCTCCTCTGGGATCTTCAGTGATTCTGCCCTGTTATGTTGATGAACCTTTACTAATGGAGGATCTGGAGGTGGAATGGAGAAAAACAGACTCAGAGACTTTAGTTCATCTGTATGAAGATGGTGAGAGTCGACCAGAGGCACAGCAGCAGGATTATCAGGATAGAGCTCATTTCTTTACTGAGGAGATTAAACATGGGAACTTCTCCCTCCGTCTGGACAATCTGAGAGCTGAAGATAAAGGAGAATACACATGTACAGTTCACACTCAGCTGGAGTCTGGAGAGACTGAGGTTCAGATAAAAGATGTTGGTGAGTCTGAACTGAAATGGATCTTCAGAAATACTTTGGGTGTATGTGATATTTACACAGTTTGTTCTTTCAGAGCGTTTGCTAGTCTCAGGATCAGATCGGTCCATATCTGCATCTGTGGGTGAAGACATCACTCTGAACTGCTCTGTAGACTCTCACATCACACCTGAAGACTTAGAAGAGGTTTCATGGAAGAAAACCGATGAAGATAATGAAGACGACATTCTGGTTCTGCTCTACCAAAACAATGAGACTTTTCCAGATTCATCAGACGAGCGATACAGAGACAGAGTTGAGTTCTTCACTGATGAAATCCCCAAAGGAAACTTCTCTGTCCGACTGAAGAGCGTCAGAACTGAGGATAAAGGGGTTTACATGTGTCAAGTGTTTGCTGGAAGAGATTCAGCCAATGCAACTGTAGAGCTGGAGCAACTGGGTGAGTCATAAAACACTTATACACAAGTGTAATTTAGTTAATTATTTACGTGCATGTAGTAATGTTCAGAACAAGGAAGGAAGACAGGGTCAGCTGACTTGGACTTGTGCTTTTATTATGCCTTTTTCAATAGACAAACAAAACAAACTGGCGCTGAACACACTTCCACAAACGTTCACTTTAGATCAAAGCAATCACCATCTCCGCTCACAACGGGCAAAAAATGGGTAAAGCACACAGGTTCAGTTCCCTCATAGAATTAGACAAGAGACGTGAGTAGAGAGCAAAAAATACAAATGTTTATTAAAACAAAAATGGTTTAAAATGTTGGACACTAAAACCAACAAGAAACACTAGAAACCCCACTTCAAACTAAAAAAGAAAGAAAAAAATACAACCCAACTTAGTATGTAGCAGTTATGCGTGTATGTAAAACAAAAACTATATAATACCGGCAGGGCTGAGGCTCCCAACGACAGGAATCAATGTAGAGTTCGGTTTTATGAGGCACACGTCCAAACACACACACACACACGCACACCTGTGCAGTCTAATCACACTATCAAACACTCAAAGTGTACACTGCACACGATAAAGAACAACCACTTCCACAAGGAGGAAGAGCAATCCACCCGTAAGACCCCAGCTCCTGCAATAAATAAAAAAAGTGTAAGAAACTATAGAAATGAACATAGAAATGGCAATATGGACATCACTAATGAAGCAAGTCCTCACAACAATGAATATCAATAACAAACAGAAATAAGGAGAAAAAAACAATAAAACCTTAGAAGGATCAATAGTTGGTCACCTGAGATTACTACAAAACAACTTGAACTCAGTAGATGATCACACACAAATAGAGTTGCATTAATAGATGATTGATCACATGCATCCAGAGCTATAACCAGTTAATTGGTTTTACAAAAATTAAGAAAAGAAAAAGCAAATCAATTCAACCAAGTCAGACAAACTTTACGTCCACAGAATTAAAAGTAAAAGAAAACAAAACAAAAAAAGATTAAATTGTTTAAATCAAAAGAAAAAAAGAAACAGGCCAGTTTAGCTCCTATAGAAGCGAAAAGAGCTCATCAGGCCTCCCAAACAAGCCAGAGATGTGAAGCAGGGCACAAAAACGGCACGATAATTAATGGTGAAGATCACATCTGCGCGGCTGTATAAACGGCAGCGCTTTAACAGCACGAAGACAGCAGCAAACAATCACGGCATAGAGCGAGAGGGAGAATCCTATAACGAACACAAAAGGAGATGTTACCAATCATAACACTATCCCCACTCCCAATTATAGTTGCGTTTAAACACTTACCATCAGGATAGCATGCTTTATAGACACGGATTGGTCACAGTCATGCCGACCGATAACACAATGGGATACAGGGAATCATGCCTATTTAGTACGCATAGAGAATGTTAAACCCACACAACCATACCAGCCCTATAGAACGAGCTCTTAACAATAAACACCTGAGAGGCGGACAGTCATCAAATCCACTGAGCAGTACGAAAGGGCACCAGCACCAAAACATAAAGCTTCACTATGATTAACATAAACACGATTTCAAGTTATGCACACCCCAACAATTCCCAAAATTATCACCTATTAAAACATAGCACGCTTACCTACAGCCACCGTCAACACGAGCAAACAAAAGGGAAAAACGGACGTGACACATCCCAGGTAACAGCCAATCAGCCTTTAAAGTGTAAATTGCAGGTTAACCACCACAACCAATTAATGTGTAAATTAAAGTGCTCTATATGTATATATTTAATTATTTTTGTCTTAAAATACGTTAAAATAACATTTATTGGGGTTTCTTCAAAGGTAGCGTGTTTTTACAGTAACTGGGAGATGACGTCATAAGAGGCACTCGCAACCCATACTCTGCTAGATTCCTACTGTATTATGGCTATTTGGAGAACGACTGAGGATGTGGAAAACCATCAAATTCTTTATGGACCACAGCCCTACAATTTTTAACCAGTCTGGTGTGAGAGAGGGGAGGAGATTGCCAGGAGCCATGGCACTCAAAGAGTCATTAATGCTTGGTGTGAGGCAGGGACGGATTATGACTTGTAAAGGCCCTGGGGCCATTTATCTCCAAAGACCCCCCCCCCCCCCCCCCCCTCCCCCTGAACTGATATAAAGCTCTTTAGTTAATAGTAAATATACTCGAATGAACTATATTGGAAGGTACAGTAGCCTACAACTTGCTGAAATGTATCATGTATCATGTAATCACTCAATCAGTGCTTTAACTGCGAAAATAGGTCAATAAAACAGTTGGGGATATGTCGTTTTACCTCAGAAAAGTCATTTAATGACCACAGCATATAGCTAGAAAAATTAACTATAGAGAGGAGTATTTTTGCTAAATATATGAACTGCATTACATATTATATTTTTACTCATGTCATTAAAAATATTATAACTTTATTATACAAACTGCATTATATTTGAGTTGTTAATTTTAACCTTTAATAATAATTCCAACTCGCTGCATGTTTACAGCATTAGTGAGAAATGTAGGCCTAGCTATGGCCTAGCTACCTGATATTTATCCAAATTAATTGATGTAAATATTGTAACATGTTGTTACTAAACTTAATGAAATTCTGTTTAGTCACCAAATGTTTTCACAATCACAATACACTTATTGTGATGCAAGTTTTTTTTTTTTACAACCCCCAATATTTTACAATCCTTTCTAATGATTTATATCCATAGGCTGCCTGCTGAGCATGGGTTTGAAGCCTTATATTTCTGTTCAGATAAATGCATTTAACTTTAAAATGTAGAAACTTTTCTTGCCCCCGGATCTAGAAGAACTGGGGTCCACCTCTCATAGTCTCACAAAATCCTGTGGATCCTTTTGACCGTCACTAGTAGTCTATTGGAAATAGGTATTACAACGTCACATTCCTAATAATTGCCTACGTTGCTTTTGTCAAAAAATGACTTGGGCAATTATTTTAGGAAGGTGACAAGATTGGACCAGTCGTTTCAAGTGCTGTAGCTACTAAAATTTGGTTTAGTAATCTGTAATTTCCCATATAAACTGCTTAATTGCCTTTTTTATTTGAAAGTGCGTATTTTTCAGTTGTTCAAACAACTGTAGATTGAACAGTGAAGGGTGTAAATTTTTACTTTTTAGAGTTCAAATTTGAAATAATAACTATTCTAAAACATACTCTATTGCTCTCTCTAGGCCCAGTTTGTCGGATTATAAAATTAGGCAATGTTTAAAAATTGTGTCTCACCTCAACTTAGGGAAAATGGGAAGTTATGGTGTAATAATAAATAGTTATTTTTCCAATACCTTTCACACAAATAAATAAGCTCAAAGACTGGTTCAAATAAATATACTTTTACACAGGATGGGACAATAGTTCTATAAGAGGTTTTGGGGCCTTAATATTCATATATGGCCAAACAGTAACAGAAGTTACAGGGAGCCCTCATAGTCCAAGTGCCTTGTTTAAGAGGCCTTGTATAGGCTACGGGACACATATATTACAGCATTAATAAACATTTCTTTCTTGGGTTTTCTGAACCAAACTGGATCACGCAGCATTAAATCCCAGCCCCCCCCCCCCAGGCTTCTGGTAGTCAAGGGCCCCTGGGCACTGGCCCTATAGGCCCGGTCAGTAATCCATCCCTGTGAGGAGAATAAGTGGAGGGTTGGCCAGGTGTCCTGGTGAGTAGCTACATTAGAGCTAGTCTAGGCTAGCCTGGTGCAAACTTAACCCGGATAATATAAGGCCAGTCCACAAGCCAGTCTTTTCAAAATCTTGCTGTCATGTAGAATAGCAAGGAGGGACAACGACTGAAGACATTATTTACTTACAGTAAGTCAGTCCAAATCAGAGCTGTAACGTTAGAGATGCACACACTGCACAGGCACTAATCGCTAGTCTCATCGACGCCTCAAACGTCATGTAATACACTTCCTCAATCCACGCTTTATCAATTTCTCACGATTTACTTAGCGATGTTTATTGTCAGAAAAGAAAAGAGAGATCGATGTCCCCATCACTGTGTTTGTGTGGGCTATCAGCAGTGGAGAGTGTGTGCTGCCGTGAGGTGAACGCGTTTCGGAGTTTAGTAGAACAGCTCGACCTGCGACCGGCTGATCTGACGTGCCTGAACCCGTTTGTTTTGCGAATAGCTTATTCTCATTTCAGGCAGGATCATGGTCCCCTTGAAGTCAGCACACACGAGTATGTTTACAATTTAGTTATTTTATCCATAGTTTTTTTTATCAAATAAAACATACAACCAACTTTTAAGGCGAATATAGCTGCTAGCGTACTATTGACTATGCCAGTAACTCTACTAGTGAGTTCCTCTTATGACGTCACGCCCCATCTAGTGGAAGGGAGCAGGAGTGCTTAAAACCACTGTTAAAAGTGCCAACTTTTCATATTATATTCAGAATTTTGGTATAAAAAACGAGCGGTTCTTATCTTTATGTTAATAAACACATTGCATTATCTTCGTGAAAAATTTAACCTGCAATTTACACTTTAAATAGAAGATACTACTTGCTGTCACCTAATCCCGTTACAGAAGTGATTTTGATTTATTCCAATGAATGAATTTATTTAATGGACAAAAACTCAACAGCATTAAAATGCAAAGAAATGAGTGTAGCGTGTCAGTTCCTCTGAGATCAGATGAGTTCACACAGCTAATAGCAGCACACACAGTTTAGGACAGTGATCTTCACGAGAGACACGATAGACATGTTAGCTGTTACTTCAGTCACACACAAAGCACAGTTTAATCCTTCCTTTCATTTCTGTTTTTCATAATACTTGCATGAAATTATTAAAAGGACAGTTTTGGCTTGTCAAATAACATTAAAAACATTTAATATATTGTTTTAATATTTATATAGTTTAGTTTTTTATCATATACATTTTTATTATATTAAATATGTTTATGATTTGCTTTCTCATTGGATACTCTGCAATTATCTTTTTGGTAATTTGTTTTTTTATACAATTGCTAGGACTTATTTCTCAGTGCTTTTTCAAAACTTGTCACACAGTTCTCAATCTTTTTCAGCTTTCATATTCACACACACATTTCACATTCTTTATTCTTTATTTAAAAGGGACAATACACATTAATTAACATGAGCACTCGTGTCCATCATAATTATGCCAGATTTAGTCATACAGGCTCATTTTCATCTGTAGTCCCTGGCAGTTGATGATAAAGAAAAGTCCATAATTACATAAAACATGGAAAATCATGTAAAAGCCCATTTCAGCAAACATAGCCATAACCAGAGCATATTAACACAAACACAAAATGACTTTAAATATGAGACAGAAATAAACCACTACTCCAAATTAAGACGTGATTATTTTATTACGTAAATCATGTAGAAAGAAGTAAATCATGTAGGATTTCATAATTGTAAGGGTGGATTCCTGCAGTGGTTTAAGCTGCAGGAAATGCAGAATGACTAAAGAAACGTTATTGGCAAGATGGTAGAAAACTGCATATTTCTTGTCTATTCCACCCACTGCCACTTATAGCAACGACAGAAATAAGCGCAGTTACAATAGATTAATATGTGGGAGAGCGTTGCTGTAGATAGTGACGATATTGTATTGCAATATGTAGCACTTCAAAGTCAATACCAAATCAAAACTAGTTAGCACATTAGTTGTAATTGAAAATGTTTAATGACAAAATATGGTTATGGTTACACTTAAAATAGTTACAAAATAGATGTATGAGATGATGTTAACTTATTTTAATAATTGTACCCAGCATATTGTCACGTTTTCATGGACTTTTAGTTTGTTTTCATATGTTCTGTCTAGTCTAGTCTAGTCTAGTCTTGTCTTATTAGTTCATTCTGTTCCCTTGGTTACCCTCATTAGTTCAGTTCTATCACCTGTGTCTTGTTTATTATTTTATCAGTGTCTAGTTAGTCAATATCTTCATCACCTGTTTTGCATTCATTTTCTCTGTGTATTTAAGTTCCTGGGCCCGTATTCATAAAGAATCTTAATGCAAAGAGTAGCTCCTAGTGACAAAATTCTAAGAAAATTCTTAGAAATGTGGGCGTTTACTCTTAAAATTAAAGAAAAACTCCTAGTAAAGAAAAAAGTAATTCAGAAAGCATCTTAACCCTTAAAAGAGGTCTTAAGGTCAAAATTGTTAGGAGCACGGACGAGGACTTTTAAGAGGCTTAAGAGTTTCTTTAGCAGAGGAGAAAATGGCAGAAAGACGAAGAGGGAGAAGAAATGTGTTGCAGACAATGGATGACAGTGAGTTAATAAGACGCTATAGATTAGATTGTGCAGGGATCATGTTTGTGACTGATCTTATTAGAGACGCGCTAACTTCTCCGACACAGCACAGAAATGCCATAGCGCCTGAAATGAAAGTAATCACTACATTACGATATTTGGCAACTGGGAAAATTCCATGTTTGATACATTAAGTCAAGTCAAGTCAAGTTTATTTATATAGCGCTTTTCACAACATAGGTTGTATCAAAGCAGCTTCACAGTAATAAATTAAAACAATACATCAATGTTTGTTTCTAGTGGAACGTCCACGTTTGGTAATGCTGATCAATGGTATCGTCGATTGATTAATTCAATTAAATATCCCCAAATATCCCCAACTGAGCAAGCCAAAGGCAACAGTGGCAAGGAACCGAAAAACTCCATCAGGTGACCTAATGGAGAAAAAAACCTTGGGAGAACCCGGGCTCAGTCGGGGGCCAGTTCTCCTCTGGCGTTTATGAACTAGAGGTCAGATTTACCTGTCAGATTAAAAGTATTATATAAATGCCTGGCTGAAGAGATGCGTCTTTAATCTAGTTTTAAACTGGGAGAGTGAGTCTGAGCAACGAACAGTATCTGGAAGACTATTCCAGAGTTTTGGAGCTAAATGTGAAAATGATCTCCCTCCTTTGGTGGATCTGGATATCCTAGATATGACCAAAAGCCTCGAATTTAGTGATCTTAAAGAGCGCGATGGATTATAGGGCGATAGAAGATCCGTTAAATAGACTGGAGCTAAGCCGTTTAGGGCTTTATAAGTCAGTAGCAATACCTTGTAATTAATGCGGAACTTTATAGGTAGCCAATGTAGTGATGATAAAATTGGTGTTATATGATCATATTTTCTTGATCTAGTAAGAACTCTAGCGGCGGCATTCTGGACTAACTGTAGCTTGTTTATTGAGGATGCAGGACAACCAGCTAATAAAGCATTACAGTAATCTAGTCTCGAGGTCATGAATGCATGAACTAACTTTTCTGCATCAGAAACAGATAGCATATTACGTAGCTTAGCAATGTTTCTAAGGTGGAAAAAGGCTGTTTTTGTAACATATGAAATATGATTTTCAAAAGACAGGTTGCAGTCTAGTATAACACCCATGGCCCGTATTCATAAAGATTCTAAGAATCCTCTCAGAAAACTCTTAATTTAGCTTAAAAACTTTTACGTAGGAGTCTTAGCTTAAGAGCAATTCGGGACTGATCTGAGAGCAACTCTGAGTAAGGAAAAGACAAAAACTTTTATCTTAGTAAGAAGGCGGGGTTGACCCCGTTGCTATGTATGACACAATCTTTTGAAGACTGTGATTGGCTGGTTGTCCAAGAAGGGGAAAAAAGTGATTTTAAGTATAGGGTCTATTCTAAGCCTTCACTTTGAAATTACATGCGTAATTTTTCCTATTTGACCGTTCTCACACACACACACACACACACACACACACACACACACACACACACACACATTATATATATATATAAATCCTTATTTTATTAACCATGCTGTTGATTTCCTATAAGGTATTTGCTTGGCTTAGAATGATAAAAATTGTTCCACTCTTTCTAATTACACTGATTGTTGGCATGTCTATTTAAATGGTGGTTTGAATGTTGGTTTTAATGTATCAAACATGGAATTTTCCGAGTTGCCAAATATCGTAATGTAGTGATTACTTTCATTTCGGGCGCTATGGCATTTCTGCGCTGTGTTGGAGATATTAGCGTGTCTCTAAAAAGATCAGTCACAAACATGATCCCTGCATGATCTAATTTAAAGCGTCTTATTAACTCACTGTCATCCATTGTCTGCAACACATTTCTTCTCCCTCTTCGTCTTTCTGCCATTTTCTCCTCTGCTAAAGAAACTCTTAAGCCTCTTAAAAGTCCTCGTCCGTGCTCCTAACACTTTTGACCTTAAGACCTCTTTTAAGGGTTAAGATGCTTTCTGAATTACTTTTTTCTTTACTAGGATTTTTTCTTTAAATTTTAGAGTAAACGCCCACATTTCTAAGAATTTTCTTAGAATTTTGTCACTAGGAGCTACTCTTTGCATTAAGATTCTTTATGAATACGGGCCCAGGTCTTTTACTGTAGAGGATAAAGTAACAGGACACCCTAATATGTTAAAGTTGTAT
>NW_028155897.1:12500-39083 GCF_963993115.1 Abramis brama | reverse complement strand
AATTTTCTTAGAATTTTGTCACTAGGAGCTACTCTTTGCATTAAGATTCTTTATGAATACGGGCCCAGGTCTTTTACTGTAGAGGATAAAGTAACAGGACACCCTAATATGTTAAAGTTGTATTGTGAGAGGTTTTGTGGGTGGTTTTTGAACCGATAAGTATTACCTCTGTCTTGTCTGGATTCAATAAAAGGAAATTGCGTGTCATCCAATCTTTTATATCTTTAACACACTCTGTCAATTTGGATAATTTAGCGTTTTCATCCGGCCGTGATGAAATATATATTTGAGTGTCATCAGCATAACAGTGGAAACTAATTCCATGTTTCCTTATAATATTTCCAAGTGGCAGCATATATATTGAGAATAATAGAGGGCCTAACACAGATCCCTGCGGCACTCCATAGTTTACTGGAGTTATGATCGATTTTTCTCCATTTAAATAAACAAAATGGTAGCGGTCAGATAAATATGATCTAAACCAGCTTAATGCTTGTCCTTGAACACCAGTATAATTTTGTAGTCGATCTAAGAGTATTGTATGATCTATAGTATCGAACGCAGCACTAAGATCAAGTAAAACTAGTATTGAGATACAGCCTTAGTCAGAAGCTAGAAGTAAATCATTTGTGATTTTAACGAGCGCAGTTTCAGTGCTATGATGCGGCCTGAACCCAGACTGAAACTTTTCATAGATGTCATTTTCTTGCAAGAAAGAGCCCAGTTGAGCGGACACAACTTTTTCTAGTATTTTAGACATAAAAGGTAGATTTGAAATGGGTCTATAATTTGCTAGATTATGTGGATCTAATTGTGGTTTCTTAATGAGAGGTTTTATAACTGCCAGTTTAAATGTTCTTGGAACATGACCTAAAGATAAAGATGAGTTAATAATATTGAGGAGAGGCTCTTCCACTACAGGTAACACTTCTTTCAATAGTTTAGTTGGTATAGGATCTAATAAACATGTTGTTGTTTTAGATGAAATGATAAGTTTATTTAACTCTTTTTGTTCTATAGTTGTAAAGCACTGTAATTGTTCTTGCTGGGTGATAATTGAGGCTGAATTATAAGGCGCGAGTGAGGATTGAACGTTTACAATTGTGGTTCTGATGTTTTCTATTTTCTCAGTGAAGAAGTTCATGAAATCATTACTACTAAACTGTAACAGAATATTTTGTTCAGGAGACATCTGTTTATTTGTTAGTCTAGCGACGGTGTTAAATAAGAACCTAGGATTGTTATGGTTGTTTTCTATTAGATTGCGGAGATGCTCAACCCTGGCCTCTTTTAGGGCCTTTTTATAACGTGACATACTGTCTTTCCATGCGATTCTAAAGACCTCTAAGTTAGTTTTTTTCCATTTACGCTCTAAATTACGGGTTTCTCTCTTTAGAACATTAAAACCAACATTCAAACCAACACTTAAATTAAATAGACATGCCAGCAATCAGCTGTAATTGGAAAGAGTGGAACAATTTTTATCATTCTAAGCAATCAAATACCTTATAGGAAATCAACAGCATGGTAAATAAAAAAAGGATTTATATACACATATATAATGTGTGTGTGTGTGTGTGTGTGTGTGTGTGTGTGTGTGTGTGTGTGTGTGTGTGTGTGTGTTAGGGATGTGCACGAATATTCGAATATTCGAATATTCGATCTGCAATAATTATTCGAAAAATAAAAACACTATTCGAATATCGCAAACGGTTGCTCTGATGGGCGTAAATGAAATGAATGCCTCATAAATCATGGTCACGCAAACTAAAACTCACAGTTATAACTAAATCCATTGGGTGGCGCTGTGGCGCCTGTGCATTTGATGACAGCGTGTGAAGAATGGCGTCGTCTAAACGGAGTGGAGTCTGGAATTACTTTGATCAAAATGACCAACATGTCGTGTGCAAACTTTGTCAAATTAAATTGAGTTATCATAACAGCACCAGCACAATGAGGAGCCATATGAAATCCAAACACCGAAACGTCATTATTGACCAGTCAAGCGAAGACAGACAGCTACCCATCACTGCTTTCACGACTGCAGGTAACGTAAGGCCCAGATGTACCCCCGAGCGAGCCGAGAAGACCACTCATCTCATAGCAAAAATGATCGCAAGAGATATGCTTCCTTTAAGTTTCGTTGAAGGAGATGGATTTAAGGAAGTCTTACAGTTTCTTGAACCAGATTACAACACTCCCTCACGGAAAACCATAACCGCGAGAATCGAGCTTCAATATGAATGCATGGTTTCCGAACTCAAAACTACTTTAGGTACAGTAGAGTTCGTGGCCATTACAACTGACAGTTGGACAGCATTAACTACAGAGTCATATGTCACTATAACGTGTCATTTTATTGCTGATAGTAAGGTGAACAGTTGTGTTCTGCAAACCCGAGCATTGGAAGAGCGACACTCCGCTGCCAACCTGGCGGATTATTTGAAAACGTCAGTAGAGCAAAGGGGCCTGGACGGCAAAGTTGTCGCGTGCGTGCATGACAATGCTAGCAACATAGTAGCTGCAAACAGAGACGTGGACTGGGAATCTCTACCTTGCTTTGCGCACACACTTCAGTTGGCCATTAATGATGGATTTAAAGCTGCAAGCATGAATAGACTTATTGGTGCATGTAGTAAACTTGTTGGACATTTCCATCATAGCACGATTGCCTCAAATGCACTAAAACAGAAACAAAGACAGCTGGAATTGCCTTCGCACAAACTTGTGCAATACTGCAAAACACGCTGGAATTCGGCTGCTGATATGCTCGCACGTTTGCATGAACAACGCTGGGCGATCACTGCTGTCCTCTCTGACAGGACCACAACCAAGCTGGCGGATGCTAAGACTCTTGAGTTGATCGATGATCACTGGCAGACAATTGAAGAAATATTACCTGTTCTCCAGTCCCTGAAAATAGCAAGTGAAGCATTGGGTGGCGAAAACTACGTGTCTGTCTCCATGGTGTATCCACTTGTGCAAAGCCTTCTATCCAGGTTCGTATAATTCACATGAACGAATAAATGTAGCATTTGGTTCTAGTTAATTTGATTACTGGTCTCTTCTTAATTATTCTGTCGGGTTCTTTCCATTTAAATATTTACATTATAAAAACGAATAAAACATAAATGAAAGAAATTCAGTCAACTGTTTTAATCATTTATTTAAATTACTTACAAATTAAATAGAAATAATCAATACTGAATAAGACTACAATTCAGTTTTCATATTCAGTTATTTGTTATTTAATCTGCATCTACAGACACCTTCAGATGAGCGGTGGAGAATCACAGAAAGTGAATGAGTTCAAAAACACAGTTGCAGCATCTCTCAAGCAACGAATAAACATTGCGAACTTGCAGAACGCAGGGAAAACGCCTCTTCTCGCTTCCGCTCTAGATCCTCGGCACAAACACCTCAAGTTCCTCGACGAAAACATGAGAGAAGCCGTAAGAGAAAAACTTTTTGAACAATATCAAAGTATTTCTTTTGATGTGGGGGGTGCGGGTGCAGCCGTTGCCGCCGCCGCCTGCGTCCCCGCCAGTGACGGAGATGAGTCAGTGCCCGTGCCCAGTCATCGGAGAAGGCTGAGCCTGTTCTTCGGCGAAGATTACAGAGAGTCAAGCCGAGACGAGTGGGAACAGTTCTTGATGGAACCGTGTATTCCACCAGATGAAGATCCTATGAATTGGTGGCAAGACAACACAAAGCGCTTCAAGAAACTTGGCCGCTTAGCACACCGTTATTTGTGCGTCCCTGCAACATCTGTGCCGGCGGAGCGCGTTTTCTCTGCAGCCGGCCTTATTGTTAACAGACTAAGATGCCGACTGTCACCCGAGCATGTTGATATGCTTGTTTTCCTCAACAAGAACATGTAAAACAATAACGCAATAACATTCAGACTTGAGTGTATAGCTAAACGTTCTGTACAATAATTGTGGCTGCCGCAGCCTGCTTTATTGTCATTTTTTTAGTGCGCTCTGCGTTGTATTTCTTATGTTTTTGTGTGTGCAAACATTGTTTAATGTTTTCAACAATTATACAAAGGATGAAATGTATAAGCTTGTTAATATAGTCGTATAGGCTTGTCCAGAGATGTTCATAGGTAACAAAACTAACGTTTGTTTGAAGTAACGTCTTTCTCAATAAACTTATGTAAATAAACGAATATTCGAATATTCGTTTTCTGTGAGCTTGAATATTCGAATGTAATTTTTTGAAAAATGCCCATCCCTAGTGTGTGTGTGTGTGTGTGTGTGTGTGTGTGTGTGAGAGAACGATGAAATAGGAAAAATTACGCATGTAAGTTCAAAGTGGAGGCTTAGAATAGACCCTATACTTAAAATCACTTTTTTCCCCTTCTTGGACAACCAACCAATCACAGTCTTCAAAAGATTGTGTCATACATAGCAACGGGGTCAACCCCGCCTCCTCACTAAGGTAAAAGTTTTTGTATTTTCCTTACTCAGAGTTGCTCTCAGATCGGTCCCAAATCGCTCTTAAGCTAAGACTCCTACATAAAAGTTTTTAAGCTAAATTAAGAGTTTTCTGAGATGAATACGGGCCCTGGTTTTCACTCTTTCAGTTACCGGTTATTGTTTGTGTAAGAGCACTCTGTTTGTGCATAGCACACTGTTTCGTGTATTCGCCTGTTGGAATCTATTGTGCTTCTCTTGGAAGTTTTTTATGCTAGCCCTTGCTAGCTTCCTGGAAGATGAGACTCTCTACACCCTGCACCACTTTCCATCATCCTCTCAACCTCCCAGACACCACCGGACTGACTTGGAGAGAGACAGTAATCCGGTGTCTTTGCGCCCCGGTCCGGAATGCAACCTGACCCTGAGAGTTCCGCCAAGCCAGCATTTCTCGCCAGCCCAGTCGAGTCCACACTTCACGCCAGATCTGCCGAGCCCAAAGCAGTATGCGTCATGCCCGCCGCGCCTGTGACAGTAAGCGTCATGCCCGCCGAGCTAGAGACTGACAGCGTCATGCCCGCAGAGCTACTGTTTTCGTTTATCCCGTCTGGCTTGAAGCCCTCTTCGCCGCTTGTCTTGCCCAGCTCAGAGCCCTCTTCGCCGCTTGTCTTGCCCAGCTCAGAGCCCTCTTCGCCACTGGTCCTGCCCAGCTCAGAGCCCTCTTCGCCACTGGTCCTGCCCAGCTCAAAGCCCTCTTCGCCACTGGTCCTGCCCAGCTCAGAGCCCTCTTCACCGCTGGTCCCGCCCAGCTCAGAGCCCTCTTCGCCACTGGTCCTGCCCAGCTCAGAGCCCTCTTCGCCACTGGTCCTGCCCAGCTCAGAGCCCTCTTCGCCGCTGATCCTGCCCAGCTCAGAGCCCTCTTCGCCACTGGTCCTGCCCAGCTCAGAGCCCTCTTCGCCACTGGTCCTGCCCAGCTCAAAGCCCTCTTCGCCACTGGTCCTGCCCAGCTCAAAGCCCTCTTCGCCACTGGTCCTGCCCAGCTCAAAGCCCTCTTCGCCACTGGTCTTGCCCAGCTCAAAGCCCTCTTCGCCACTGGTCCTGCCCAGCTCAGAGCCCTCTTCGCCACTGGTCCTGCCCAGCTCAGAGCCCTCTTCGCCACTGGTCCTGCCCAGCTCAGAGCCCTCTTCGCCACTGGTCCTGCCCAGCTCAAAGCCCTCTTCGCCGCTGATCCTGCCCAGCTCAGAGCCCTCTTCGCCACTGGTCCTGCCCAGCTCAGAGCCCTCTTCGCCACTGGTCCTGCCCAGCTCAAAGCCCTCTTCGCCACTGGTCCTGCCCAGCTCAAAGCCCTCTTCGCCACTGGTCCTGCCCAGCTCAAAGCCCTCTTCGCCACTGGTCTTGCCCAGCTCAAAGCCCTCTTCGCCACTGGTCCTGCCCAGCTCAGAGCCCTCTTCGCCACTGGTCCTGCCCAGCTCAGAGCCCTCTTCGCCACTGGTCCTGCCCAGCTCAAAGCCCTTATCGCCACTGGTCCTGCCCAGCTCAAAGCCCTCTTCGCCGCTGATCCTGCCCAGCTCAAAGCCCTCTTCACCGCTGATCCTGCCCAGCTCAAAGCCCTCTTCGCCACTGGTCCTGCCCAGCTCAAAGCCCTCTTTGCCGCTGGTCCTGTCCAGCCTAGAGCCGCCTTCGCCGCTGGTCCTGTCCAGCCCAGAATCGCCTTCGCCGCGGGTCTCGTCCTGTCCCGAACCGTCTTCAAAGCAGACTGCCTCCAATCCTGTGAACTTCCCCAAGAAAGTTTTTTGGAGGGGGCAATAAGTCCTCTAGGGGAACCGTGGAGGCCCCGCCGACATGGTTCCCAGGGCCTTCTGGGACGGCACCGCCAAGGTCCACTGTGCAGCCTGCTCCTCATGGACCACCCGAGGGGTGGTCTCGTTCTCCGCCAAAGCCGCCTGAAGGGTTGTCTCCGCCATGGCTGCCCGAGGGTCCGTCTCCGCCATGGCCACCGGAAGGGTCATCTCCGCCATGGCCGCCTCCTCAGCCAGCTCCACCTAGGTCACCTGGGCCATCCTGGAGTCCGTTGTCCGTCTTCCTGTTCACCCTCCAGTCTCGGACTCCAGGATGCCCACCCCTCCTCCTGTGTTTTGCCTTTTTCGGCGTGGGACGCGCCTAGCGGGAGGGGGGAGTTATGTCACGTTTTTCATGGACTTTTAGTTTGTTTTCATCTGTTCTGTCTAGTCTAGTCTAGTCTTGTCTTATTAGTTCATTCTGTTCCCTTGGTTACCCTCATTAGTTCAGTTCTATCACCTGTGTCTTGTTTATTAGTTTATCAGTGTCTAGTTAGACAATATCTTCATCACCTGTTTTGCATTCATTTTCTCTGTGTATTTAAAGGGATAGTTCACCCAAAAATGAAAATTCTGTCAGTAATTACTCACCCTCATGTTGTTCCAACCGCGTAAGACCTTCGTTCATCTTCGGAACACAAATTAAGATATTTTTGATGAAATCTGAGCGCTGTCTCTTTCCTCCATAGGCTGCTAGGTGGCCCAAACTTGCTGGCCCAGAAAAGTTATTAAAGAGATCGTTAATATAGTCCAAGTGACTACAGTGGTTTAATCTTAAGTATATCAAGCGACGAGAATACTTTTTGTGCGCAAAAACAAACAAAAATAACGACTTTATTCCACTATTCATTTCCTTCTCTCTGGACCACCCAAAAAGATTTGTAGAATTCTGCGGTAAGTCCATCAAGGCCTGGTACTCGACCAATTGAGAGTTGTTTTACTGCATCAGTTACTTCTTCAAAGGTAAAGTTGGAGTCTAGAAAAAGTCTTTCATCTTCTTTCAAAATAGGTAAATCCTTAAAAAGTTCACATGTTGTATTCAAATCAATGTATTCTTTTGCAAATAATTTAGAATAAAAATCAACAGCAGTTCTTCTCATCATTAAAGGATCTGAAGTAATACTTCCATCATGTCTTCGTAAACAATGCATATAATTATTATGAACAACCTTCTTTTCCAAATTAAAAAAAATATTTTGTAGGTGCATCCATATCATTAATGGAAATAAACCGTGCTTTAACAAGTGCTGATTTCACTTTTTCATGTAAAATACCTCTTAATTCATGTTTTTTGGATATCAAATTGTCTTGGACTCCCATATCATTCTTATCAATCAAAGAAACATATAATGCAGAAATATCTTCTTCTAATTTAGACACTTTCCTTTTTAAACTAATCCAAGCTTGTGATGAATATTGTTGGCAGAAAAGCTTAATTTGAACTTTTCCCATCTCCCACCATTGAAGAAGATTTTCATAATTACTTTTTTGTTCTGTCCAATGGTTCCAAAAAAGGTTAAATTTTTCATGGAAATCAAGATTCTCTAATAGTTTATTATTAAATCTCCAATAAGAATAATGAGGGGTTGTCTGTGTTACAATCATTTTTAAAGAAATTAAATGATGATCTGAAATAGAGCTTGGGCTTATAAGCGTCTCTTCTATTCTACTGCACATTGTATTCTTGACATAAAATCTATCTAAACGTGCTGCACTGATCCTATTCTCGGCCACTTTAATCCATGTATATTGTTTAACTGCTTTATTTCTCTGTCTCCAAATATCAATAAGTCCAAATTGTGTGGTAATCTCTCTTAAAGATACTGCTGACAAAAAATGAGGCTCTTCTCCATTTCTATTGCAAGTAAAATCCAAAGTACAGTTCCAATCACCTCCAATTACTAAAAAATCTTCATTCATAAAAGAGGAAACTACATCTTTAAGCTTAAGAAAAAAAACTATTCTTTCTCTACCCGTTGTAGGAGCATAAACATTTATTAACCCAAAAACTCTATTTTTTTATTTCTACTCTAAGAGCAAGTAGGCGTCCTTTCACTGCCTCACTTTTAGACAAAATTTTAACTTTACATCTGGGTGAAAATAATATTGCCACCCCTGCACTAAGGTTGGTGCCATGATTCAAGACATGATCTCCCTCCCACCACATCCCCAGATCAGATTCATTTTCTTCATTACTATGCGTTTCTTGTAGAAACACAACTTGAGTTTCTTTCAAATTTAAACATTCTTTTAATAAAGGCCATTTACTTCTATCCCTTGCCCCATTTATATTTAAGGATCCTATTTTAAGAAACTCCATAAACAGGGGAAAGGAAAAAAAGAAAGAAAGAAAGAAAAAACACAGAAAAGGCCAGATTTTTTGTCTGACTGCTGTCAAATATTTCTTTAATCTGAACCTTTTATGCTGTGACAAAACCTCAACATCACATTCTATACGAGCTTTCATAACGGATGCAATAAACTTTTCTAGGTCAGGAAAAACTTCTTCAACATCAACACTCTTCCCCTTAGTTTCATCCAGGAAATTATTTATCTGTTCAACAGAATAAAAATCTCCATATCTACCGACGTCTACATCAATGCATGAATCATCATCTCTAATGCTCTCGTCTTCGGACTCTTTTTCCGCTTCATCATTTGAACATGTAAATTCCTCTTGCATTCTATCGTCTTTGAAGCTTAAAGCACCAGTAACAATACAACCAATTGGCGAAACTTCGTTTGTACCCTCAGTACTTCCAGACGCGTTCACACTCACGTCTACTCTATCACTAACCTCATTTTCTCTTTTTGCATCTCCATCCTCTTTCCAAGCACCTGCGTCACTCAACGGCGTTCCCACCGCAGTCGCTCCACTACTCGCACCAGCCCAACCTGACGGCCCTGCTTCTTCCTCGGCCCGTTGTTTATGAGGGCACAGCAATCTCTTATGGCCGATATCGCCACACTCAAAACAACGCAATGTATCAGTACTCGCGTAAACCATACGAGCTCTCTCCACATGTCACTCGGAACGACACATCCAGTGTTTTAGAAGGAGCGGTCAAAAACATAAACGCTTGTTGTCTAAAAGACAATACATGCTTAAGTTCGCTAGATCTACAACCCAAAGGAATCGTTTTTACAGCACTAGCCTTCTTTCCGAACCGAGTTAATTCTCGCACAATCGCGTCATCTTTGATAAAAGGAGGTACATTAGAGATTGTCACTTTTGTAGCTGGAGCAAAAAGAGGTGTAACGGGTACAAACGTTTCTTTCACCCAAATGCCACTTTCAATTATCTTGATTACTAGTTGTTCGTTTTTTAAAAAGACGACAACTGCCTTGTTCATGCGAGAAGCAGAAATAATGTTTTCATGGCCTACCTGTTGTCCTGTTGCTAACAGCACCTCCTCAATCGCTGTACCTGCCTCGGGAACACACCTGAAACCATTCTTAAGCGACAGAGATGGCTCATCCACCGCAGGGAGAGAAGCCATCCCGCTTTACTAAACGAAAAAAACGCCTCACAAACTTAAAATATAATAAACAGTGATCTAGAAGGTGAGAAAAAAATATATATATAGAAAAAAAGAAAATAAATCCTATGAAGAAAACAAAAGTAGAAAAAAAAATTTTACTATAAGAAAAAGCTTAAAAAACTTCACGCTCTCGCACGTGCCCCTCACACACCGCACTCACGCACTCACTCCCAGCATGCAACACCAGAGAGAGAGAGAGAGAGAGAGAGAGAGAAACAGTTTCAATCTTGTTTTATCCTTTCCTTGACCATGTGACTAAAGCCCAAATGTGAGACATTCAAACTGACCAATCAGATAATTACACCACCAGCACTGTACTAAAGGTGTGACAATTCATCGACTGAATTCATCGATACGCCTGCAGGCCTAGATCACTATCAGCCCCTCTGTGCCTTTAGGAACTCCAAATGGTCATTGTGGTAGGAAGAGTGGGGTAGAAAAACAGTCAAGCAAATATCTTTGTTAATTTAAAATATCTTGGATTATTTTCAATTCTACAATAATTCTGTAGGTTCAGTATTCAGGTTTGTGCTGCTCTATAGGAAAAGGCTGACTGCCCAAAAGCACTTCTTCTATGTGTTATTGTCCAATCTCCTCTAGTAGATGAGTTATGATTTTGTCTAATAAACTCATTAAGTGGAGGTGGAGACATACCATGCAAAATATTATACACAGGAAATATATCTGCAAATGTAATAATATTTTCCCAGTGTAAAAGATCATATTTAGTTATTTTTTTACAATGATGATTTACAGTTAGACATTTTATTCAATATTTTCAAAGCTTGCTAGAGTGAAGGTTAGTATTTATAATTAGCTATAAAACAGTAGAAATCTATTGAATGTCTCCTTTTAGCTAAAGGTGTGTGTGTGTTCCTTCTTTATCATTAGGGACACATTTGTGCAATATATATAATGAACTGCACAATAACAGCATTAATAAGTGTGTGTGTTTGACAGGTTTCTCTGCTCTCCACATAATAATGCTGATTCTCTGTATCTCTGCATCTGGATCTGCACTTCTGCTCTGCTGTCTGATCTACTGCAGATCTCAAACTAAAGGTACAGTTATAACAGCAACATATCCTGATTTATTCAGTGGGGAATGAGTTTGAACATAATAATATCATCATCATAATAATTAGTGTTTATTGAGTGTGTAAATCAAACAGCTGCTGCTGATTTTATTATGGATTTATTTACAGTTTAGAAAAAGTCAAGACGTCAAAAGTTTGTTTTAGATGACGAGTTTAATTAATTTGAGCTATCATTAGTTATTAATATTTCGACAAATACAACACCAAGATGAGATAAGACATAAATGATAAAACAAATACATTTGTGGTAGCAGTGTCACGGATCGCACAAGGAAGAGGGCAAAGCGGATCCAAAGTGCAGTGATGAGTTTATTATATAGGGCAATCCAAAATCATAGACAAAACAGGCAGGGTTCAAAGTCCAGACAGGCAATATAAAACAATAAACAGGCTTCAGGCAAGAAACGCAGGAACACAAGCGAGGTGACATAAAACAACGATCCACACAGAACATGAGACAAACAGGGCATTAAATACAAGAACAACGAGGGAACAACGAGAGACAGCTGGGTGATTAAAAATACCAACACCTGGGTGTAATCACGCAGACAGGGATAGTGGGACATGTAGTTCCTGTGAATGACACCGTGGGGAAAAGGAGGACATCTAGTGGATACCCGGGGAAACACAACCAGACACTGTGACATAACCCCCCTCCTACGGAGTGGCTCCCAGACACTACAAGACAAGACATGGAACAAAACAAGAGATCAGGAGGGAGGTGGCACGGTGGAGGATCAGGGGGAGGGATGGAGGGCCAGGTCCGTGAAGGGAAACAGACACAGGGGGTAGCAGATAACTACGGGACCAGGGCAACACAGACAGTACATCAGGGCAACAGGGTGAAACAAACAGTCCGTCCGGCGACCGGGGCAGAGCAAGCAGTTCATCAGGCGGCCAGGGCGGAGACGACCCCTCGGGCGGCCAGGGCGGAGACGACCCCTCGGGCGGCCAGGGCGGAGACGACCCCTCGGGCGGCCAGGGCGGAGACGACCCCTCGGGCGGCCAGGGCGGAGACGACCCCTCGGGCGGCCAGGGCGGAGACGACCCCTCGGGCGGCCAGGGCGGAGACGACCCCTCGGGCGGCCAGGGCGGAGACGACCCCCTCGGGCGGCCAGGGCGGAGACGCCCCCTCGGGCGGCCAGGGCGGAGACGACCCCTCGGGCGGCCAGGGCGGCGACGACCCCTCAGGCGGTGTAACTGACACCAACGGCTCAGGCACTGGAACTGGCACCACCGGCCCAAGTGTGTGCGTAGCCCACACACACCACATGGCTGTGGCCATAATGGCCAGTGTCGCGGTCACTGAGGGCTCAGGAACAGACGGCTCCGGCTCAGGAACTGGCAGCACCGGCTCGGGCACAGGAACTCGCACCACCGGCTCGGGCACTGGAACTCCCACCACCGGCTCGGGCACTAGAACTGGCACCACCGGCTCGGGCACTGGCACCACCGGTTCAGGAACAGACACCACCGGTCCAAGTGTGTGCGTAGCCCACACACACCACATGGCTGTGGTCATAATGGCCAGTGTCGCGGTCACTGAGGGCTCAGAAACAGACACAGACTCAGGAACTGGAACAGACACAGACACTGGCTCCGGCTCAGGAACTGGAACAGACACAGACACTGGCTCCGGCTCAGGAACAGACACTGGCTCCGGCTCAGGAACAGACACTGGCTCCGGCTCAGGAACAGACACTGGCTCCGGCTCAGGAACAGACACTGGCTCCGGCTCAGGAACAGACACTGGCTCCGGCTCAGGAACAGACACTGGCTCCGGCTCAGGAACAGACACTGGCTCCGGCTCAGGAACAGACACTGGCTCCGGCTCAGGAACAGACACTGGCTCCGGCTCAGGAACAGACACTGGCTCCGGCTCAGGAACAGACACTGGCTCCGGCTCAGGAACAGACACTGGCTCCGGCTCAGGAACAGACACTGGCTCCGGCTCAGGAACAGACACTGGCTCCGGCTCAGGAACAGACACTGGCTCCGGCTCAGGAACAGACACTGGCTCCGGCTCAGGAACAGACACTGGCTCCGGCTCAGGAACAGACACTGGCTCCGGCTCAGGAACAGACACTGGCTCCGGGGTGACAGCAGGCTGTACGGGCACGGTCTTGGACCCGTGGTCGAGGCCGAGAGGTTTCCTCCTCCTCCTCAAGGGACCTCTGGATCAACGGGCGGCCAGAACGGGTGATGGGACTGAACTTCCTCCCGACCCCCTCCGCCTCCTCTGCGACCTCCACGAGTCCCGCGGAATCTAGCCAGTTTGGTCCCCTCGAAGGACTTGTCATGGCGGGGGGCGTGGTCCGACCCGAAGCTTGCTGTGGGCTGGGAATCAGGGGTTTTGATGAAAAATCTTTCGTCCGTCCTCCGAGCCCACAGCGCAAAGCAGTCAAAAATGTTCATTCTGGGCTCTGGCTTACTGTCTGATGGTGCTGGCCATCTCCTCTCCTCTCCTCTGGCAGCAGGGAAATTGCGGCGGCCACTCATCCTGCTTGGATCCTAGTGGTGGTGGATCGTTCTGTCACGGATCGCACAAGGAAGAGGGCAAAGCGGATCCAAAGTGCAGTGATGAGTTTATTATATAGGGCAATCCAAAATCATAGACAAAACAGGCAGGGTTCAAAGTCCAGACAGGCAATATAAAACAATAAACAGGCTTCAGGCAAGAAACGCAGGAACACAAGCGAGGTGACATAAAACAACGATCCACACAGAACATGAGACAAACAGGGCATTAAATACAAGAACAACGAGGGAACAACGAGAGACAGCTGGGTGATTAAAAATACCAACACCTGGGTGTAATCACGCAGACAGGGATAGTGGGACATGTAGTTCCTGTGAATGACACCGTGGGGAAAAGGAGGACATTTAGTGGATACCCGGGGAAACACAACCAGACACTGTGACAAGCAGCTGATAAAGTATTGTTGAATGTATATCATCAAATGTGTTACTAGTAGCTAAACTCAGGAAAACTATAGCAAAACCTATAGACAGATTGCTCATCAGTATTGTGTCCAGTAATGGGGGAAGATGACTCTCTTTGAATATTGTATATTTTTGTGAAGTGTGTTTTTGTGGTTCTGATTTGCATTAATCAGCGTAATTATTATGATTCGTCATTGTCACTAGATTCAAAGCATTTTTTTCACTTTAAAATGATGATCCAGATCACTAGAGTAATAATTGACGCGTTTTATGACCAATTTAGAGTAAAAAAGAAAAAGACAACATCTCACATCTCAGACACGTTAATGTTCTGATTAGTAGTTAATCGGTAATTCTTTATAATTTGTAATAGTTAGTTGATAGTTATTAATGAGGCTAATCTCATTCAGTAATTATTAATTAGTTACTTACTGATTAGTTAAGCATGTTTCTGTTAGCTGAAGTGTTAATGCAGAACTACTCATTAGTCCTGCGTTACTTCCTAGTTACTTATTAATGACGGACCGTTACTCTCAAGTGTTACCGCTGTATTTAGTGTGATTAAAACAGCCTAGACAGAGGCTGATAGTGAGGTTATTATTCCTCAACATTTACCTCACATCTGAAATGAAATGTCTTTTACTTTTCAGGTTTGATTGTGCAAAATGTTTCAAATGTTTGTTTACTGGGAGGTTCAGTGGTTATTCCCTGTCATGTTCCTCCAAACTTACTAACTGAAGATCTGAAGGTGGAATGGAAAAGAAGAAGAAGAAACAAAGAGACGTTAGTTCATCTGTATGAAGGTGGAGCAGAGAAACAGCAGCAGGATTATCAGGATCGAGCTCATTTCTTTACTGATCACATTAAACATGGAAACTTCTCCCTCCGTCTGGACAATCTTAGAGCTGGAGATGAAGGAGAATACACATGTACAGTTTACAACAAGAGGGATTGTGTGTTTTCAGCCAAGACAAATGTGGATCTGAGTAAGTAAACTGATACATTTCCATTTACACATTATCTGACGCTTTTATCCAAAGCGACTTACAATTGCTATATAACTAATTCTATCAAACTTAAATATATTATTTAATATGATTATTTAATATGATTGAATCAACCATACATTACATTGGTACATTACATCAACCTACATTAGATTATTTTTTATAGGTTAAATCAAGTATAGATTATTAAGGTAATAATTGCACATTATCACTTGTACAGGATATGGTAATGACAGTATATTTTTCTGATATAATACTAGAAAAGTTTTCATTCAGCACCTCTAAGAGCGATAGGAAACATATGTTGGATTGTTTGCTATAGCGAGCCTAAGTCCCTCCGCTTCCGGCTCATGGGACCTTACTTCGGAAAAAATATGTATGATAGTCAATGGCGAGAGACAACTTATCTTTTTATTCCGTCTGATCTGTGCCCTGAATTACACACATGATGTTTGTCAATTTAAAAGATAATTATGAAAGTCAAGAAAGTCGCAGTTTGTCAGAAGAGTAACATTTAGTTTTATGTGAAAATCACTCAATGAACTACATCTTTCGTCTCGCACTATGTACAGTACGTCACCAACAGTATGTGTGCAGTGAAGTCTGGTGCAAAACACTCAGGCATGACGGCGTAACATTACGATTATAACGCAAGACTATAGAAAAAATGACAGATGTTAGCTTCAGTAAAGTTAGCTTCATTCATTGAGAGAAAAGGTATGACGTCCCATGTGCGCCTTTTGGGTTTGTAGTCTCTGTAATTACGTATTTTCACAGTCTTATACCTCAGCAGTTTTACATCAAACTGTGACTTTCTTGACTTTAAAATGTATCTTTTAAATTGATAAACATCATATTTGTAATTCAAGGCACAATTCAAACGAGATCAAAATATTTGACTACCATACAATATTTTCCGAAATAAGGTCCCATGGTGGTCCACCGGAAGGGGAGAGACTTAGGCTCTCTATTGAAATAATTCATGCTTAAAATTATAAAACTGAAAACAGATCATGTTTTGTTCTATTTTGGATATTAAACCAAATCAATTAATTAATAGTATGTTGTGAATGATCGACCAGCTGTTAAAACAAGTGTGGTGATTTGAGCTTTGTACATGTTTCTATTCCTTTATAGAGTTCTGGGTGACTGATAAATACGTTCCTCTGCGATCTTCAGTGGTTTTGCCCTGTCAGGTTGACAAAAGCTTGTTCCAGAAAAGTCTGAAGGTGGAATGGAGAAGAACAGAGACTTTAGTTCATCTGTATGAAGATGGAGAGAGTCGACCAGAGAAACAGCACAAGGACTTTCACAGAAGAGCTCATTTCTCCAATAAGAAGATCAAAGATGGAAACTTCTCCCTCCGTCTGAAAAAGCTGAGAGCTGAAGATGAAGGAGTTTACAGATGTGAAGTTTACAGGGACGAGGAGTGTGTGTTTTCAAGCCATACTAAGTTGATGCTGGGTAAGAGACGAGTAAAGAAAGAAAGAAACCGCTGCTGTTGAACTCCTGATCAGTGTATGACTACTTTGAATATATTAAGCAATATAGTTACAATAAAAATATTTTTTCCAGATTTTTAATAACATTAGTTTGATGGATTTAAGTGATAACTATAATTGTCTGGGCTGGTCATATATTATTAATTATTCAGATTTATTAATTTTGAATGAACACCTGCATCTTTATCCCCTGGCTCTGGGTTTGTACATCTGAGACAATCTGTTGTATCAATCAATCAATTGTAAAATCTGTAAATTCCCACTCAGACAAGAAATCAAGAAATGAAATGATTATAAAAGCTATTAGCAGATAATAAAATCCCAATTTGTTGAAGGAATTATGGTGTTTTTTACCTGTGAGAACTACATCTATTCTCATCAGAAACTCATTATTCCACAATTATAGACTGATGTGGAGAATAGCCCTTTAAATGTTGCTTTGGCGTTCTTCATGAGTGATTGGACAGAGAACACACAGGGAAAAAGAAAATGTTCAGAGACTCGAGTAGAAAGTATCACAAGTACAGAACAGAAAATAAGTATTTCACATTTATATTTCAGAAAACAAAGCAAAGGAAACTGTGGATATCTAGTTTAATAAAGTGCCTTGAACAAACTCTGATTATCTTTCAAAGATTGTATGTCATTAACAAACTTTACATTATCCGAATCCAGTGATTATTTCTTCTTCAATAGATATATTGATGGTGATTTTCTCAGACGGGTTGATTAAAAACACATGTGTGTCCTTTACTGTTGTGCAAAGCTCCTGTATAGCCAATCAGATTAGAGAGACTTGAGGAAATGTCATGTGATTGTGTGTGGTAAGACAGTGTGTGTGTGTGATTAGAGTGTGTGTGTGTGTGTGATAAGACAGTGTGTATGTCTGATAAGACAGTGTGTGTGTGTGTGTGTGTGATAAGACAATGTGTGTGATGATGATCAAACCTCAGTTCTCTCACTGCTGGAATAACAAACATAACGTACTCGGTTACTAACGTAACCTCGGTTCTCTCTAGAAGAGGGAACGAGTACTGCGTTTTTATCAAAACGCTACGGGAAAAGTCTCTTTTCACGAAATACTGAAGCAAAAAATTATCCTAATTTTCATACATGTAAAGCGCGTTGCAGCAGTAGTCAGCTATGGCGAGACGGCTTGCTCGCTCATTGGCTGCTCTGCGGCAACTGCATAAGCCTATCGAGCGAGGCCTGAGGTGACGTCAGGCCAATGAGGGCGCTTCGCGCGCTCCTTGCCATTTCCCGCCGAGACGGGTGTGGCCAACCTCTATAAAAGGAGCTCGAAAAGGCTGATTCACTTGATTTTCATCGCCGAAGCGAACCAGAGTGAACCGTACGCACGGCAGAGAACGCAGTACTCGTTCCCTCTTCTAGAGAGAACCGAGGTTACGTTAGTAACCGAGTACGTTCTCTTACGAGAGTCCTCTCGTACTGCGTTTTTATCAAAACGCTACGGGAACCCCTTGTAAAACGCCGTGCGTGCTGGGATAAAAACACCGATCACTGGAAGCTAAGCCAGATGTACAGTGCATAATCACCAGATAGACTCACAAAGAATCCGGGAATAAGGGATGGGGGACCTTAATTCCCTAAACTGTAACGTCCGCAGACGTAAACGTGACCTCACAGAGAGAGTCTAGAGACAAGAGGGGATTCCCTCCGTCCTTATATGGTCACGCCAGCAGACGCGAATATGACATCACATAGACAGGGTGGGGAACCTGAACTGAATGTGGGAAATGTGGGTCTTACACAATTCTGCCCATAAGACAGTCGGTAGCGCGTTGCGCATGCGATTTCAGTGTTCTAGTTAGACAGCTGAATCGACTACACCGATAGTAGCTTAGCCTGCAAGGCGGGAACTTCTAGGTTGTAAAACCTGATAAATGTAGACGGCGAGGCCCAGCCTGCCGCCGTACATATATCCTGTAAGGAAATCCCGCTGGACCAAGCCCACGAGGAGGCAACGCCCCTCGTGGAGTGCGCTCTGACTCCCAACGGGCACTGAATGCCCTTGACAGTATAAGCCAGCGCTATGGCGTCAACTATCCATCTGGATAAGCTCTGTTTCGAAACAGCCATTCCCTTGGAACGTCCACTGAACGAGACAAAGAGCTGCTCAGTCTGTCTGAAGACAGCGGAGCGGGACACGTAAGCTCTTAAAGCCCTAACAGGGCAAAGAAAACTTGAGTCCCCTTCCTCACTTGACCCCGGCAGGGCAGACAGGGAGATAACCTGAGCCCGAAACGGCGTGTTGAGGGACTTTGGCACATAGCCATGCTTAGGTTTGAGTATGACTTTAGAGTCATTAGGTCCAAACTCTAAGCACGCTGGGCTCACGGAGAGCGCGTGCAGGTCGCCTATGCGCTTCACCGAAGCGAGAGCCATCAAAAACACTGTTTTGAAAGACAAATGTTTGAGGCTAATAGATTGGATAGGCTCGAAAGGGGCACCTTTCATGGCCGCCAAGACTGTAGAAAGGTCCCACATAGGAACTGAAGGAGGTCTGGGTGGATTCAGCCTCCTAGCTCCCCTGAGGAAGCGGATGACTAAATCGTTCCTTCCCAGTGACTGACCCAGCGTTGTTCCGGAGAACGCTGTAATAGCCGCCACGTAAACTTTGAGCGTGGAAGGGGATCTGCCCTTATCCAACAGCTCCTGTAGGAAGGAGAGAACCTCCGTCACCTCACAATCGAGAGGTGATAGGCTCCGAGCTGTACACCAGCCGGAGAAAACCGACCACTTTGAGGCATAAAGCCGCCGAGTCGACGGCGCTCTGGCCTGAGTGATGGTATTTATCACACCCTCTGCGAGGTCAACGGATATCCGTTGAGCGCCCACGCATGAAGGGACCACAGCTCCGGGTGTGGGTGCCAAATCGAGCCCCCGGCCTGCGAGAGGAGATCTCTCCTCAATGGCACTGGCCATGGAGCGAAGTCTGCTAGCTGCATCAGGACTGGAAACCATGCTTGGTTCCTCCAGAACGGTGCTACAAGCAGCACTGGGCATTCTGTTTCCCTGACCCGCTCTAACACCTGTGGCAGGAGGGAGACGGGGGGGAAAGCGTACAGCGGGCAGCGCGGCCACACCTGGGACAGCGCGCTGTCGTTCTTGGAAAAGAACACGGGGCAATGAGCGTTTTCGCGGGACGCGAATAGGTCCACCTCCGCTCTGCCGAATCTCTCCCACAACAGCTGGACTGTTTGCGGGTGTAGAGACCATTCGCCCAGGGGAATGTTGTTCCTGGACAGTCTGTCTGGGCCCACATTCTGGAGCCCAGGCACATGCACTGCCCTCAGCGAGCGCAAATTGTGCTGAGCCCATATTAGGAGGCGTTTCGCCAGCCTGTACAGGGATGTGGATTTCAGACCGCCCTGGCGATTTATATAGGACACCACGGCCGTGTTGTCCGAACGGACTACGACGTGTTGGTCCTTGATGTGGGGACAAAAACGCGTCAGCGCGTTGTGCACTGCCAGCATTTCCAGGCAGTTGATGTGTTGGAGCTTTTCTCGTTCTGACCACAGGCCGAAGAACGGTCTGCCCTCGAGCAGCGCTCCCCATCCCGAGGTGGAAGCGTCTGTCGACACCATCCTCACTCTCGAGGAAGTCCCCAGGCTTACACCTGATTGGTACCAGCCGTCCGCCAACCAAGGTATCAGGGCTGTCACACAGGTTTGATTGACCTTGAGGCGTAACCGGCCGGACACCCACGCTCCGCGCGGTACTCGCGCTTTCAACCAGAACTGCAGCGGGCGCATGCGGAGCAAGCCCAGATGGAGAACTGATGATGCTGAGGCCATGAGACCCAGCATCCTTTGAAACTTCCTGAGCGGGGTGAAAGCGCCGCGGCGGAAAGACTTCGCCGCACGCTGAATGTGCAGCACGCGCTGTGGCGACAGCCGCGCCGTCATAGACTGCGAGTCCAGAACGATACCCAGAAACGATATAGTTTGGCTGGGGTTCAGTGAACTCTTCGCCCAATTGACCGTGATACCAAGATTCTCGAGGTGATCGAGTAAAATGGTTCTGTGCTCCACGAGCTGAGATCGTGATTGAGCTAGGATCAACCAGTCGTCCAAATAGTTCAGCACTCGCATGCCTCTGAGTCTGAGAGGAGCGAGCGCTGCGTCCATGCATTTCGTAAATGTACGAGGTGCCAGGGACAAGCCGAAAGGCAGGACTGTATACTGGTATGTCTGACCCTCGAAGGCGAATCTCAAGTATCGCCTGTGATGTGACGCTATCTGTATTTGAAAATACGCGTCCTTCAGATCTATCGACATGAACCAGTCTTCTCGGCGAACATGCGCGAGAATTTTGCTGGTTGTGAGCATTTTGAAACTGCGTTTCACTAATACTCTGTTTAGCCGTCTTAGATCCAGAATGGGCCTGATACCGCCGTCCTTTTTGGGGACTAGAAAGTATCTGCTGTATAGCCCCCCTTCGCTTTGGGCTCGGGGAACACGCTCTATCGCCCCTTTGCTTATCAGTTTTGATATTTCGGCGCGAAGTAGGTGTGCTACTCCTGAAACCACCGTAGTTTGGACGCGCGCTGTGAAGCGGGGAGGGCGTCGACAAAACTGTAGCGAGAAGCCTCTCTTTATAATGCCTAGCACCCAGGCCGAAACCCCTGGAAGCGCTGCCCATGCTTCTGCATGGCTGGCTAAGGGCTGGATGCGAAGCGCGCTCTGTTCGCCGTGCGGCAGAGGCGCTTCGGGGCGCAATAACATAGGCATTATGCCTGTGGCATTCGAGGCGGGGGGCGCGCTTATTACAGCGGGCAGAGCGCTCGTCCTCGACCTTACTACAGCGCTTGACTGAGTGAGGGAGGGCTGAGCGGGTCCCGTGGGACTCATGTCTGCGAGTAAATGTGGGCGGGAAGCGGGCACATTCACTGCTTTGGGCGCGCTGTCTGACTGAGCAGAGCGAGCGCGCACAGGTCTCGTTTTTACAGAGAGCCTGTGGTCTGTGAGACATAGTGTTTGTGCGGGCACTTTCACTATGTTGGAAGCGCAATCGACCTGAGTCGATTTTATGTGCGCGAGCCCTAAGTGTAGGGCTGTGCTTGTGTGTAGAGATGGGCACTGAGGAGTGGGCATCGACACTACACTTATAGCACCATCGGCCGTGGCCGGGACACCAGAAAATACCGTGAGTAAGTGTGGGCGCGGGAGAGCGGGCACAGTTACTGCAATGAGTGCACTGTCTGTCTGAGCAGAGTGAATGCACACAGGTTTCGTCTTTACAGAAACCACAAGGCATGCAGAACATAGTGTTTGTGGGCACTAGGCAGTGGGCACGTTCACTATGTTGCGTGCGTGATCGACCCGAGTCGAATATATGAGCGCGGGCCCTGTGTGAAGGGCTGTGCTAGTGTGTAGGGATGGGCACTAGCAGTGGGCATCTTCTCTACACATATAGCATCATCGGCCGTGCTCGTGGGCAGCAAAAAACACGTCTGCAGTTGCCTCTCGGGGAACAAACAGAGTGATTTGCATTCGGCGGCATAAATATTTTCTGCTGGCCGGCCTGGGGTTCGAACCTCCGATCCCCCGCGCGCAAGTCTAGGAATCTACCACTGGACCACAGTGAAGATACATAGACAAAGTCAGCGCGAGTATTATCCGCACTGGCGTTTGCTTGCAGGCATGTACCTCAGGCCTCGCTCGATAGGCTTATGCAGTTGCCGCAGAGCAGCCAATGAGCGAGCAAGCCGTCTCGCCATAGCTGACTACTGCTGCAACGCGCTTTACATGTATGAAAATTAGGATAATTTTTTGCTTCAGTATTTCGTGAAAAGAGACTTTTCCCGTAGCGTTTTGATAAAAACGCAGTACGAGAGGACTCTCGTAAGAGAACCTTCTGTGCTTAACCATTAATAAATTAATGTCACTGCAAACCAGTTTAATAAACAGTGGTCAAATATCGAAGCTGGAGTCTTAAATCTTCCTAAAGATGCTCAGTTTGTCCAGATCAAGTAAGAGTGAGATGTTTTATGAGTAATGAATGTTGAACAACAATAATCTGGGGCCGTCTGTGATCTTTGACTTCTTAAGGTTAATAAATGTTTGGCTTTTTAATGCAAATCTAATAATTTGTACAAATTTTTCTTTTTTTTTTCTTTTTTTTTTTTCTTTTTACAAAATAGGCCTCACTTTTTTGCATAAACATTTCAAATATGTTTTTCTTTTTCAGTATTCATTGTGGAACCTTGTCTACACACACCTGTTCCTCTGGGATCTTCAGTGGTTCTGCCCTGTTATGAACAAAGACCCTCTAGAATGGAGGATCTGAAGGTGGAATGGAGAAGAACAGACTCAGAGACTCTGGTTCATCTGTATGAAGATGGTGAGAGTCGACCAGAGAAACAGCAGCAGGATTATCAGGATAGAGCTCATTTCTTTACTGAACACATTAAACACAGAAACTTCTCCCTCCGTCTGGACAATCTGAGAGCTGGAGATGAAGGAGAATACACATGTACAGTTCACAGTGGCTTACCTCAGAATCGCACACAATATTCAACCAAGATAAGTGTGTTGCTGAGACTACTAGGTGAGTCAACAGAGAAGAAAAGAGCAACTCTTCTATCCTTCATCAGTGTTCAGTTATTTATAATATTATGTTTCATTCAGTTATAAATGTAATGGCCAGAAAGAACAGATATGTGTGTTTTAAATTAATATGAATGACTGATAGTTATTAAATGTAATAATTCCTGATGAACTGATCATGTGTTATTGTGTCTCTTCTCTCAGACACATTCTTTCGTCTTCAGATGTTTCTCGTCTTCTGTCCAAATATTCTGATGTTTCTTGCTTTTGTCCTCTGGGGTTTTTCTGAAGGTCAGTGTTTCAGGACTGATGGTTTATCAGTGAATTATGATTATTCATATATCTGTGTAGATGTACAGTAATGTGTGGTTGTGTTTCAGGATCTGTGTTTGAGTCGGTCTCTTGTTCTGCTCTTTATTTTCTGAGGCCTCTCATGTTGCTCTGGACGGCTCCGTATATCAATAACTTCACAGGTGTGGCTGAGTTATTATTATTTATAAATTAATATAGTATATGAATTATGATACACAATGGATTTTACATTAAAAATGTTGCAGTGTTGTGCTGACATTTGTGTTTCATTGTGTTGCTGTTGTAAATTATCTTGTGAATGTAATTATTTCATATTTTCTGTTTTACAGGCAAGATTAAAACATGGGTTCGAAATTTAAGTTTTAGAACAGAATATGTTGTTTTCTCAGCAGTTTTTTACTCAGGTAAATAAATCCAAATGTAAATCCAGTCATTATCATAAACACATTAATGCACATTAACAGTTGAACAATAATTACATTTAAATGATGTAATATTCTCAATATCCAGCAGGAAATCTTAAAAACATGACATTAATACTGTGAAGTGTCTTGTGTTACTGTTGTGCTGTTGTCAGTATATCAACATGTTCAGCGCTGAATCTCTGTGTGACTGAACACATTTATAATCTACACCGCTTCATTATGAAAACAGTGCATTAACTGTTACAGTCGACATCATGCTAGTGACTGAGACTGAAGCTAAAGCTACTTCTGAATATCATCTCAGCATGTGTCAGGGTCATGTCAGGGTCAGGGGTCATCATCAGCACAAAGGGCAAGGGTCAGGATCAGACAGAGATTGTTGTAATGTTGTGTATAAAAGCATCTGTTTAAATGAGAAGGGTTTATATAATTCCTCTGATCTGTATTAATATTTAGTTTTCTATTGTAGTAATTGTTGTTGTTTCTCTTCCTTTATTCCAGTTCTGTTTAAATCTGCCTATGACAAAAGTCTGAATTACGCCGGATTTGAAGGTGTCATGATTATAGTCCTCTTTATAATGGCGCTCCTGCTAAACCTCTTCTATATTATTATCAGTAAGTATTTCCTTCCATCAAGAGTCAGTGACATATATGAGCTGTGAAATCATGTTTTACCAGATTAATGGAGTTAAAGTTACACAATATACAGACCATAATATCAGCCCTGATTTATCAGTTAATTACATAGACAAGGCGAGTTTATAAAGCAGATTTTATTCACAAACTCAAGAGTTTTACATGAGAAAGAGAGAAAAATAAAAGTGATGAAAGAATAGAAGAAAAAAAGAAAGTCAAATAAATCAAAGTGTACATTTTTAAATTGTATGAAATGAGTAATAAAGAAAGTGAGGGTCCATTAAAGGACATAAACTGAGATGATGGTGTGAATCAGCAGGAAAAGTCATGAGTTTATCAAGTCTTTAGTTTCTTCAGTCTCAGGCGTAAATCGAGTGATTTAAACACAGGACAGATTCTCCTGCGATCCACAGGATACTCAATTATCCATGATAGCTCACCATATTAACATTACATTAGTGACGTTATACAGACGTGTGTGTGTTTCTGTCTTTACCGCTCTCCCTCACACACTCTCTCAGCACTTTCATCATTATCTTCTCTTCAGGATTACACACACTCTCTTATTGACATGATTTCTGAGGCATTCGATCCCTCATGCCATTGATTCTCTGATTCACGCTCGTGGAAAACCTGGAAATAACAGGGAAATTTCAAATTGTGAATCAAATCATGGAAATGAATGACATAATAGTGAAATATGGAATAGTTTTGCTCATTAGTTTTGTTGTAACATATGTTTATCAGCATGTTGCAGTGTTTGTAGTTTTCCAGGTATCCTGTATAGTTGAGCTTATACGTTTACACACAGCTGGGAGAATCTGAGAAATGTTATAAATGTATATATATAGCCTAGGCCTATACACTACCAGTTCACAAGTTTGGGATCGCTCATATTTTTTTTTATGTTTTCAAAAGAAGTCTTTTCTGCTCACCAAGGCTGCATTTATTTCATAAAAATACAGTAAAACAGTGACATATTATTCCACTGTAAATCCGCTGTTCTCTGTGTGAATATACAATAAAGTGTAATTTATTCCTGTGTTCAAAGCTGAATGTTCATCATCATTACTCCAGTCTTCAGTGTCTCATGATCCCTCAGAAATCACTCTAATATGAGGATTTGATGATCAAGACACATTTATGATTATTATCAGCATCATTACTCCAGTCTTCAGTGTCACATGATCCTTCATGAAGACTCCGGAGCTTTATGCTGCGTTCCAGGCAGGTTTTTGAGCTCGTAAATCACGACTTCAAACCACGACTCACGACTTTGTAGCGTTCCAGGCAACCTGTAGCCCGTGTTTTTCCAACCTTATACCCGTGAAAGTGCACTGGAACGGCAGTCAAACCCGTGACTTCCCACCCGTGAACTCGTACTAGATCGATGTACTCCCAGTTACGAGTTGGAAAAACACGGGTTACAAGTTGCCTGGAACGCGGCATTAGACAACAGAGACTGAAAGTAAGACACGCGCAAGTGACGCAACCCATCAACACATAGCAACACATAACAACCAAAGCAACCCATAGCAACGCGTTGGCAACGACACCTCATGCTGACAGAAACGTAAACATAAACGTGAAATTAGGCTACTAATAATCAAATGCATTTTGTATTATTGACCACAATATTATCATTGATAGCCTATTTGTTTGAGAGGGACACTTTTGATTAATATCTCGAGTCACTTATTTTATTACTAAACATCTGGAAAATCTTCTGCACAGCTATTATTTGTTGATTTTAGTTCTGCTTTTAATGCAATTAAGCCCCACCTTTTAATGAATTATTGTTTAATTAAGTGGTATTTTTCATTTGCGACTCTATCACACTTTATCAGAGCTATGAAGTAGAAGCACAGGCATGGGCGCCGTATAGGGGGGAAAAGTTAGGACAATTCCCTAACAAATAAGTAAAAACTAAATTAAAATTTGTATTATATTATACACTATATAACCATCATCATTGAGTATATTTCAATAATAATAACATGAATGATGTCTTTGACTTTACTTAATTTGGCAATACAAGTTTAATATCCCCATTGACCAAAAAGTACACATTCACATTGACCGACCACCCCCCTGGATCTGCATGAAATGGTTCGGTCCTGCGTTAACGTGCGCGTGTTTAAACTTGCAGACAGTCAGTCGATGCGCCAGAAACACACAGAGACCACAATGTTGCATAGTGAAATAAAATCTGGTTTTCAACAAAGGAAAGAGAGAAAAGGGAGAGCGAGGAAAGACAAAAGAAAGGGTGTCAATCTGTAACCCAGTTT
>NW_028155897.1:0-7500 GCF_963993115.1 Abramis brama | reverse complement strand
CTTCCTCCGTGTTGGACACTCACACACTCTTGTTCCGTGTTGAACACACACACACACTCTTCCTCCATGTTGGACACACACACACACTCTTCCCCCGTGTTGGACACACACACACTCTTCCTCCGTGTTGGACACACTCACACTCTTCCTCCGTGTTGAACCCACACACACACTCTTCCTCCATGTTGGACACACACACACACACACACACACACACACACACACACACACACACACACACACACACACACTAGGGGGCAGTGGACACACACACACACACACACACACACACACTAGGGGGCAGTGGACACACACACACACACACACACACTAGGGGGCAGTGGACACACACACACACACACACACACACACTAGGGGGCAGTGGACACACACACACACACACACACACACACACACACACACTAGGGGGCAGTGGACACACACACACACACACACACACACACACACACACACTAGGGGGCAGTGGCGAGTCTCAGGGAGATTCACTCTTGATATGAAGAAGCCACTGCCAGACATTCCAACACCATAACACACACACACACACACACACACACACACTAAGTTATTGTTTTCTTAGTTCAGTTTGCAGATTGTACAGTGTGTGTGACAGAAATAACAGTGTAATTTATTCCTGTGATCAAAGCTGATGTTCAGCATCATTACTCCAGTCTTCAGTGTCACATGATCATCATTACTCCAGTCTTCAGTGTCACATGATCATCATTACTCCAGTCTTCAGTGTCACATGATCATCATTACTCCAGTCTTCAGTGTCACATGATCCCTCAGAAATCACTCTAATATGAGGATCTGATGATCAAGACACATTTATGATTATTATCAGTGTTGAAATCAGTTCATATTTTTATGGAAACTGTGATACATTTTATTTTTCAGGATTCAAAAGATTCTTTGATGAATATAAAGTTCAAAAGAACAGCGTTTATCTGAAACGTATAAAGGTTTACTATACATGGGCTTACACTCTTTACTCCGGACATGCCGTAAAGCATCAGCCGGTCGGGATTTCTGAACCGTCTCGACACACATGAACAGAAATCATGTTTTATCAGCCGAAAAGATCTGTGATGCGTGATGTGTGTGATGATAGAGCAGTCTGTGAGAGCCAGTGAAGCGAGAGGCTGATGGTGTGTGACAGTGATCATGTGATCATGAACCTTGTGTAGAAGCTGCTGCTGTAGTTCGGCTTGATGTCTTCTCAGAGTTTGAGCTTCTGACTGGAGTCAGTGTTGTTGAAGCGACTGGAGCTGCAGAAGATGAATGTTCAGACGCATCAGGACATTAACATCATATTTTCATATTGATCATGACATGCAGTTTGTGTTCAATCATCACAGCTTACAGTGGCAGTAGTTGAGGAGAGAGATGTTACTGTATCATTTATTCCTGCTTTATATGAGAGTGAAACACAGTGAGCTGCTTCCCATAAACCTTCAGCTTTCCTGAATCAATGACATTATTAAGCCTTATAATGATATAATGATATAAACATGAAATATTGCATGAATCAGAAGAGTCTATTTTAGCCTAGTATGACCCATAGGAGGACAATATTGGGAATTATAAGGATTTTACATGCAGTTTATGACTTTGACCACTAATATTTTGCAATTGCCAAACGTATTCAGAAAGAGTAGAGCCAGTGTGTGAAAGTTTTCACAAGTCTGTCTGAAAAGAGTGTTTTCTCACCTGAATACTTGACAGTGTATCTGACTGAGGTCTGGAGTTGATTTCTGAGAGTAAGCTGACATCTCCACTCTCTGTTGTCATCTTCATTCAGGAGTGTTGTAGTCAGAGTGATGATGAAACAGTGATATTGATCTGATGATGATGATATCTGATATCTGGAGTCTGTCTTCAGATCAACACCAGCCTGATTCACCCACAACAGCTCAACTCCCTCAGATCTAACCCGATCATCACAGGAGAGTCCAGTATATGAATACAGCTGACAGGAGAGAGTCACAGAGCAGCCTGGACTGATCTCAGTCTGTGAGGATGAAGATGATGATGATGATGATGGAGACACTGAAACCACAAATCACAGACTCTTTAATCATCATCTGAGTTTAAAGAAGAATCTGCCCTTTTTAAATGTAAAGGAACACGCCACCGTTTTTTGAAATAGGGCTTATTCACCATCTTTCCTACATTTAGATGCATTGTTTTAGTTTGGCAGCGCCGCCGCTAGCTTAGCTTAGCATAATGAATGGAATCCTTTGTTGCCAGCTAGCATGTCCTGAGTAAAAACTAATTACTTCTTACAATAGTACAAATAGCAATGCAGATTAACACTAGGCGATTTAGGCAGATATTGGCTTGGGACTATATTAGGGGGGAGCACAGGCGAAGCACTGCTACTTGGGCGCAGAGATATCACACTCACCACCAGTTCATGTTGGCTCTCATCCTCACGTCCTCAGGCTGTTGAGCGATCGCAACCTCCTCATCCTGTCCATCTATTTCCAAAGCACACACAACTCCTCTTCTGAAATCTCTGGTTCATAGAGGTACGGTTCTGGATCTCGACTGTCTGAGAAGTCACCCTCCTCGTCTCGCACAAACTCCGCCATGTTCATCGCCATTCACTGTCCACTGTAGAAATAGCCGCTACTCTTCACGCTGGTATGTTGACGGAAGTTGGGGGATTCAGAGAGATTGCTGTGGTGTCTGGAGTCAGTGTTGTTGCTGTAGTTGATGTTACAACTATTAGAAACAAGATGGAAACAGAAATATTACACAATGTCAAGTCATTTCTTTTCTGCATGCTGTAGTCTAGAGCAGCTCCGTATCAGTGATTTCATTAATCTATCATAGGAGTGGCGTGAGTTACACTTGCTGTATATTATGAATGTTTGGCATCAGACAACAGACTGTACAAGACCGGTCATATGTATCAAAACTCACTGACAAATCTGACTAAAGAGCTTTTTTTGATGATAATATGTGACGTTATCAAACCTGAAGAAACACACATTCATATATACCTATTTATATATACTCGTATGTGAATATGTCTGTTGTGAATCTCAGAATCTGCATTAATATAATCTCTTATTTCCAGGGTTCATCATTGTTGCAGTGTTACCAGTGTTTACAACAGTGACCAGATACAACTGGGACATTACATGTGGTCAAGAAATGGGCTGTAAGTGTCTGATGAATTATGATCTGATCCCTCAATCTTTAATGATAATAATCTGTGTTCAGTCGTTTTGAACATTTATTCAATATTCTATATATAATGTTTAATGTGTGGTCTTAATGTTTTACTCAGTGAGTGTCAAACACAGATATGCAGTTTCACACTAATATTAAACATGTTTTTCAGGTTCACCTTCGGTCAGGAGATCAGTGTGGTTAATGCTCATGTTATTGATCAATGCTGTAATGATCTATTTCTACAGCACAGCTCTGGAGAATGAGAAGGGTATGATTATATTACATTATATATCTGACACATCTGTGTGTGTGTGTGTGTGTGTGTGTGAGTGTGTGTGTGTTGAACACTGTCAGTGATGATCTGATGTGTGTGTGTGTGTATGTGTGTGTGTGTGTGTGCTGATGAACACTGTCAGTGATGATCTGATGTGTGTGTGTGTGTGTTGATGAACACTGTCAGTGATGATCTGATGTGTGTGTGTGTGTGTGTGTGTTGATGAACACTGTCTGTGATGATCTGGTGTGTGTGTGTGTGTGTGTGTGTGTGTGTGTGTGTGTGTGTGTGTGTGTGTGTGTGTGTGTGTTGATGAACACTGTCAGTGATGATCTGATGTGTGTGTGTGTGTGTGTGTGTGTGTGTGTGTGTTGATGAACACTGTCTGTGATGATCTGATGTGTGTGTGTGTGTGTGTGTTGATGAACACTGTCAGTGATGATCTGATGTGTGTGTGTGTGTGTGTGTGTGTGTGTGTTGATGAACACTGTCTGTGATGATCTGGTGTGTGTTTGTGTGTGTGTGTGTTGATGAACACTGTCAGTGATGATCTGATGTGTGTGTGTGTGTGTGTGTGTGTGTGTGTGTGTGTGTGTGTGTGTGTGTGTGTGTGTGTGTGTTGATGAACACTGTCAGTGATGATCTGATGTGTGTGTGTGTGTGTGTGTGTGTGTGTGTGTGTGTGTGTGTGTGTGTGTGTGTGTGTGTGTGTTGATGAACACTAGGGCTGTACTCAACCAAAGAAAATCTTGGTCGACTTAAGTCCTGAAATTTTCGACTAAAAATCGACTAAAAAACGTTAAATTAATTAGATGCGCACTGTGCGCAGGACTTGGTAGCCTTGTTGTCCGCCTAAATGAATTATAAATAAACATAAACAACTAGTAGGCTATTTGCAGTATATTAAATCGTTTTTGACCTAATTATTTTGCACTGAAATGAGTCTGACACTTGAGTCTGTCGGCTCTGACAGCGCTGCATCACGTGCACCTGCGCAATATCATAGCTTATGATTTCCGAAAATAGTACTATGTTGTCAACTAGTGATATCATCACAAGAACTGTTGAGGAATATGCAACATAATTTAGACAATTATTTTTGTCATATAATAATAAGTTATAACTGTCAGACACTATCATTTCACCGTGCATGTCCTTGCACCGAGCGAGGGTGAACATGAGCTCAGCTTCGCAGCTGAGACACGAATAGACTATTAACTTAAAGCTTTTACTCTTAATAAACACAAAAGGCACGTCCACTTTAATAAAAAAATAATATTTATTAAACAAACCAGATCAAGGGCAGAAACGAAATAAAGTGCATAACTGAAAAATAAAGCATCCTAGGCTCAAAACTAACACAACCAACAGCACAGCGCAATTGCGCATTAGGCTCCAAATAAAAAATAAAAAAGTTAGGTTATCACACTAAAACATTGAAATATGCAAATTCTGATATGTTCATATAGCCTACTCAAAACACACAGGGCAAGCTAACGCAGACAAATGAGCTTACCACTTTTAGATGATATGTCATGTTTGTCGTCGAGCTGTGGAAAACTGTTGCTTGAAAACTTTGCATTCAACCTTTTTCCTGTTATCAATTTTAACAAAATCCTGCCACACTGTCAATTTCTTTGTTGTTGACATGTTAGAAGAGGACTGACTATTAAACGCTCTCACAATTAAATAAATAATATTCAGCATCAAACCTTCTACGCTCGACGCTCTCTCTTGGGTTGAGCTAATCCAAAAAAGGTGAAAACAAGGGGGGTGTTTTGAAGACAGACTGTTACAGTGAAACAAGGGTACTCTGAAAACACCCCCATTAGCAGTTAGTGCTTTCCACCTGATGAAATGAGCGCGCCTCAGCGCGGCAAAACTGATGAAATAAACGCGGCAGAAAATCGACCAATCAGAATTTTGGTCGAACCAGAACGTATCGACCAATTAATCGACTAATCGACTAGGACAGTACAGCCCTAATTATCAGGTGGTCGATAAATGCAACCAATAATTACAGTTTGACCCCCAAAACAGCCACATTTTGGAATTTCTATAAAAACTGCTTCTGCATCAGTTTCAGAAAAATTAATACTCAGATCTTTCCTTTCAAAGAATTCAAAATCGTCATGAATAAAAAGAGAAACTCCACCACCTTTTCTATTAGTTCTACAAAAATGTACTGCATTGTATTGAGGTAAGGAGTAAAATTGTCTGATGTCCTCATTCAGCCACGTTTCAGTCAGAGCAAGCACAGAAAACTGATGTTCTAAAGTTGATAGAAACTGCATGAATAAGTCAAAATTCTTAGGTAGACTACGGATATTCAAATGAAAAGCGGAAAACATGTCCTGATTATAATTTGATTTACTTTTGGACAGTGCATTAAATTCAACTTCATTATAATAATGACATGTATCACTTGACCTTAAATTTAAACTATTTTTATCTGGGTCAACCAGGTCATTATATGATCTATCCTCATCAATATCATCTGGATTAAAGACCAAATTACTTGCAGAGAAACTGTGTGAAAATGACATAAAGAGTTAAAAACCAAACAAAAGTAAGGCACATGTAAGGCATTTTAACTGGATCGAGGAGGATGTACAATCAGTTGGTCATACTTTAGGAAGGCGATGTTCCCCTTTTTCCTCTCTTCTCTAAGTTTAGGAAGCAGTTCCTTTCGCTTCATGCGGACCTTGTCAGTGTAGTCCTCATTGATATAGAGGTTTGTGCCTTTTAGGGACTTTGCTCTCTTCAGTATTTCTTGTTTGTCCTTGTACCGAAGAAGTTCAATCAGAATAGATCTTGGTCGTCCAGTAGAATCATATTTCCCAATTCGATGTCCTCTTTCAAATTCAATATGCTTTGGTTCTATTTTAAGATGCTCCAGAAAAAGTTTCTTTACTTTTGCTTCAGCTTCAATCCATGTTTCAGACTTTACATCAGGAACTCCATCGATCACAATGTTCTTTTTTCTTGATATGTTATCCATGTAATCCAGTTTACCCGTTAAGCTGTTTAAAGAAGCTTGGTATTCACCAAAACTTTCTGCAATGGCTTGATGTTTTTCTGCCATCTTGCTTGATTTAGCTTTTATCTCATCTACTTCAGCCTGAGAAAACTGGAGACTTGTTTTCAGGTCCTGAATGTCTTTAGTCACACTTTGGACATCTTTGAAAAGGTTGTCCATGCGAACACACATAGAGTCCACAATCACTTGAACACATGATTTAAAACTCTTCTCTTGTTGATCAAGAAGTTCTTTAAAATAAGTCTTTAGTTGTTCAAGCATCTCCTGGACCATAGGCAATGACACAGAGTCGTCCTCACCTTTTCTTGGCATTTTGATGTTTTCAGAGCTTGATTTGTAAAACCAGGCTGGACCAGCTTGAGTAGGCCTTGTATACAATCTGTCAAATATCACTTTAGTTGTCAACCATCCACCTTTCGTAATCCACAGTCCAAATGTATCTTGAAGTATGTTTGGAAAAATATAGGTATGGTTATTCCAAAGTGACGTTCAACCATAAAAATAATAAAATACAAGTTCATTGAGTCTTGCTAAGGCTCATGCTGCTGCCACACAGGAAACAGGAAACAGGAAATCAGGATGTGTGTGTTGATGAACACTGTCAGTGATGATCTGATGTGTGTGTGTGTGTGTGTGTTGATGAACACTGTCAGTGATGATCTGATGTGTGTGTGTGTGTGTGTTGATGAACACTGTCAGTGATGATCTGATGTGTGTGTGTGTGTGTGTTGATGAACACTGTCAGTGATGATCTGATGTGTGTGTGTGTGTGTGTTGATGAACACTGTCAGTGATGATCTGATGTGTGTGTGTGTGTGTGTGTGTGTGTGTGTGTTGATGAACACTGTCAGTGATGATCTGATGTGTGTGTGTTGATGTTCAGATCGTGTCGGATGGGTCTGTGTGATCCTGTTTCTTCAGACGCTCTGGGCTTTGATAAACTTCACACGCTCATTTACACACGGTACAGTATTAATATCAA